>NC_046367.1:38926475-38984444 GCF_011125445.2 Fundulus heteroclitus
TTTAAGGACTGTCTGGTACAGACGAATATAAAATGTCTTTGGTAAATATGGATCTCGTTTTGATTAGGGACATTAAATTTTGTTTTCAGTGGCATCTCTGGCATGATAATTTAGTCGGTGCACAAAACAACTATTAGCAGCAACAATTTTTTTTGTGATGAATACAACCTGACTGAAAATTTTTTAAGATTAATTAAACACATAAATTAGCATAAACACCACACTAAAAAGGCCATTTTATATAAGTTAATGTAATTTATTTTTTTTTAAATAGAATTACAAATAAAGGCTTGCTTGTATTGTTCATGTATTGAACAGAAAAGACTCACATCGATCCTTCAGTGAGCTAGCACGGATAACAACACTAGATGGTCGCACACTAAATGGCGGAATGTAAACGTAACGTCTGCATTTCTAGTATTGGACGATCAGGGGTGGGGGCCAGAGGATTTGTGCCCCACAGCAGTCTACTATGAGCGTGTTGGGCATGCACACTGCCATTTCAAATGTTCATTACTTAAAGTAATGTTGTTGGGCCCGGCCAAATATCAAGGCGCCTCAAGAAGATTTATCCTACTGAGCTTTGCAGTTTTCTGGCAGGCTTAGATATATAGACACAAAAGTTTCTAACAGAACTTTATTGGTAAGGGAATCTGAGTTTTTTTTAAACAATATTAATCTATAAAGAATGATCATGTCCCTCTGATTATTGTGAATATAGAGCTCCACAGCAACATCTGGTGGGGGCAGGCGCCACTGGCCCCAAATGCAGAGATGCCACAATTTATTTTCCTAACTCAGTTTTGATACAACCTGTTAATTATTGGGCTTTCAATATGTTTCATTTGAGGTTCCAACCCAGTTTCTGTCTAATATGTTATAGAATTTGCACATGTTATAATTGTTTAAAGTATTTATAACTTAGTTTTCTACTAACCCTGTGATATCAACCAGCATTTTAGAATTGAAAGAACAAAATGATTTTAACTCTTCAAAGTTGGTATGTTTCTACGGGGAAAAAAAAGTTTATTTATCTATATATGAGATCACTGGTCTATGTGTTGCTAACATCTAGATATTACTTAACCTGCCCTGTGAAGGTTACTGTCAGTCACAAACTTGCTGTTCTGTCTCAGATAGGAAAAAAAACTTTGCTTGTCTCATTAGATCAAAGTTCCAAGGTTAGTTTGTCCCGACTACAGCAAGGTATTGCAAGAATCTGTGAGAATAAAATTACTAATCTGATGATCACGGATACTTGCTGCTAAAATGGCTATGTTTTGTTTTTTAACCTGTGCATGAACTGTGTCTTTTGTATTGTCAAAATGTACAGCGCTTGTTGCCTGGAGTAACCCTTAAACAAAAAGTACATTTCTAATGACCAAGGCTTTGAATGTCAGTAGTAGCAGGTTTACTTTACTATAACACAAGGCTTCTGTGTAAAACAAGGGATGTCTTCTTGACATCTGCTCCTGCACTTATCCGCTACTACTTTAAGCATTCAAGAGTCGTTTGTTTAAAGGTTACCGGATGAATAATTTGCTCCAGATTTAATTTGAATTCCTCAATTATATCTTTGATTCTTCAGAGGCAGGAAGAAGATGTTAGCTTTACTTTTCTTCTCGGCTGCTACTGACTTTATTTTTAACCGCCTTTATAAGTTTTCTGATTATTTAAATCCAAATCTACATAATCACTATATTTGTTTGCCAGTGAACACTTTTTAAAAAGCTTCGGGCAGCGGTGCATTTCAGGACTCCTCAGACAACGTCGGAGTGCTGTTATCAATCTGATGAGTCCAGAGTCTTCTCAAGTACATCATAAATCTGCAATAAAACACTTATCAATTGTGCAACAATGATAGGAAAGCAAAATGTCTCTAAATAGGTTTGTGATCCGTTGATGGTCAGTCTGGTCTTCACGTGTGACAATGAACAGGCTGCTGGGGATCGTGTGTCTGTGTCTTTTACGTGTGATCGGTGGTTGGAGCAGTGAGGTGAATGAAGAAGACGGCTTCATGCTGGTTGCGGGCCCTCTGACCGAGAAGGATGTCAGAGCCTCCAGCAGTGAGGAAAATGCTGTCTTTGATTGCAGTCGTCCCTTACCAGCTGCTTCCAAACTGTATTTTAAATACCTGCAGACCAAAGGGGTCACCCACTTCAAAGTGCCACTGGCGTGGGGTAAACTTCTTCCCACGGGCCTTGCCAACTCGCCCCACCAGGCTGTGGTAAGGTGTTACCAGACTCTGCTGGAGCAGCTGCTGGAGGAGGGTCTGCAGCCTCTGGTCGTTCTCCATGGATCAACGGTTCCAGACTCTTTGAGGTCCAGGTACGGGGGCTGGGAGAGTCAGCGGCTGCTACAGATGTTCCAGCAGTATGCAGAGTTCGCTTTGAAGGAGTTTGGCCCACTGGCAGACTCATGGGTGACATTTAGTGACCTGGATGAGATTTGGCACACAGAGGATGGCAGTCTTCTGGAGAACGTCCTTCAGCTCAACGAGAAGATTCATCAGTTTTACCATCAGAACTTTCCTGACAGAGGCAAGTGAACTCCAGTTCTTTTGTTCCCTAGATTCATGTTTTCTTTAGTGGTTTGTAAATGTCTTTAAAGGTTTTACTAAACTAATTGCACTTTGCAGCCATTTTAAATATCAATTAATTACAAATTTGGGAAATATGTTGTTTTTTCTTCCATGATTAATATTTTATCTGTAAAAGAACTTGACAGTGTAGCCAGCTGGTACTGGTCATATTGTAATTACTTTACTGCTTTGCTGATATCACAGAATGTTTTTCCACATCATTATCTCAGTGCTCAGTCCATGTGATGTAGATTTAATTATCTCTTAAGTTGTTAAATGGTCCGTCTTGCCAAAATTACCACCTCTACTGTAGAAAAATGTTAATATCTAATAAGAAAAAAATGTCTTCCCCATAATTTTAATGGGAAGGTTTTTTGCTTTTCTATTTTCAGGGAAACGTCTATCATTTGGATTGAGTGCAAGAAATGTTGATCAACTTTCCCATCTTAAAGGTTTACCTAATGTAAGCTACTTTTTCTGTATTTACGGTATTCACCAGGGCTTATGACAAGCAAAAAAAAAAATAATTTTAGCAAAGTATACAAGTTAAATTCAGAAAAGGTTTAGCCATGTTAGCAGTGACATGGTTGATACATTTGGTTTTTTTCTTTGCTGTTTTTAAAAAAAAATTATAATGCCTTTAAATAATAATAATAATAATAATCTAATATAGATATGATGAAACCTTTTTGATCGTATGGAGTCAAAGAAAGGTGGAGTCTCACATTCCTCTGTTAGGGGAATTTTTCATATTCGTTTTCATATTCATATTTTTCACATTCACATTCATTCATAAATAAATTTCATATTAGACCTGTCCAGGGTGTACCTCGCCTCTCGCCCATTGACAGCTGGAGATAGGCATCAGCACCCCTCGTGACCCCAGCAGAGATAAGCGTGTTGGAAAATGGATTGATGGATGGATAGATAATTATTAATTATTTACCAAAATTACCACTGTTTGGTATTTGGATATAATCAGCAAAATGAACCGGAAATGGGTCACTCCCCAAAAATACATTGCTGTAGGTTTTCAACTGCCTGTTGTGGTGGTTGGTCAAATTAGTAGCTTTAGGGCGACTGTGGCTTGATGGGTTGAATAGTTGTCTGGCAATCAGAAAGTTGTGGGTTTGATTCCAGCTTCCCCTTGCCACATTTCAATGTGCCCCTGGGCAAGGCACTTGATCCCAATTTGCCTACTGAGCTGCGTCTCGGTGTATGAATGTGTGTGCGTTAGTGAGAGCGACTGGGTGAATGTGGCTCTAGTGTACAGCGCTTTGGGTGGTCAGCATGACTGGAAAAGCGCTATATAAGTTCAGTCCATTTACCATTTATTGATTTGCCTCAAAAATCATTCTACGGGCCACACATGGTCAAGGGGCCCCCTGGTTTCAGGGTTTTAGATTTTAAATGAAAGACAATCTAATTTAGTCCAGACATCCATCCATCCATCCATCCATCCATCCATCCATCCATTATCTATGCAGCTTATCCCTCATGGGGTCGCAAGGGGTGCTGGTGCCTATCTCCAGCTGTCAATGGGCGAGAGGCGGGGTCAGTCCAGACATATTTAGGTCAATTCTTTACCTTAAACCTTTGGTGTTTCACCCATTTTTTGGGGTACGAAATCATGGAGTCTTCTCTAGAATGTTTAGCACCAACAGTGCTCCAGTTGCTCCCCACCAGCGGAACATTTTGTGATAGCGTTAACAAGCAACGTTTTTTTATTATTTTCCATAGTCTATCGTGAGCAAATTTGGTTTTATGACATGTACTATAGCTATCAGCAGGAAATCAGTTATCTCCCGCTGATAGCTGGGAGATCACTTATTTTGGTTAGATCAGCAGCCCTTATCGGTCAGGGTTCATAACAGTACATGGGCACAAGCAGAAATTAGAACCAAAACAAGCTGTCAAGTTTTGGTTTGTTGAAGTACTCAAACGGTGAAGTGAACAGAGCTCCTTTAAAATAAAATAGAAAGAACTTACAAGTTGGTCTTATACACTGAGATCAGAACAGGATGAGAAGAGCAACGGGAAGTGAGAACAGGCATGGAACGGACAGTAGAACGGATGAATTCAGCAAAGTGACAGACAATGAGCTTAAATAAAGAAGCATGGTGGAAAAATGACAAGCAAACTAGAGGAGCAGGTTAGAAATGTGCAAATAAGTTTAGTTTTATGACCATTTATCTTCATATTTTATTACAAATGCTTAAAACTTGATACAAATCAGCTGTTATGCAATGGTTTAAGTAAACGGGGACTAAATAGCGTGTTTACAAATAAAAGTGGAAGTAGGAAGTGGTGAAATGTAAATGGTACAAAATTAAAGGGGACAATTTACCCTTCACTTTGCTACAAAAAAAAGAAGTTAGAAAAAAGTACATCATCATTATACAACCTTTCTGAAATAAATGCAGCCAATGTGAATTTATTTGTTGGTCACAAACCAAAAAGGGACTTAAACCCACAGCGAATGCTAAAAGTAGCCATTGAACCCCTCATGGTATTTCGGTCATTTTACCTCTGAAACAAAATAATATAAAAAAATTTAAACTAGTGTTATACAGTAATTAGAAGGGATTAAATCCACTTTTAAAGCACTGCCACTCAGGAAGAATTGAGTTTGAGCATACATAGAAAACATTTGAAGGTATGTTCATTTCTAACTTCATGTTTACATGTGTTATAATTATACAGTATGCCTCAGTGATTGGTTTAAATACATTTTCTCTACGATTCATGTGTGTGACAATTATCTGATTATTATCTGATGTTCTGCACAGGTGGATTTCTTGTCAGTGAACTTTGACTACAACTGCGCCTCAGAAAACTTTGCACAAGAGTTGAGAAGCTTGCAGGTACACCAAACATTTTAAACATTTAATGCGGCATGCATGTTTTTACGCTTTAACTATACATAATTATACAATATGGTGTCCTAGATATCTGGGGGAAATTTGCCCATCCTGCTATACAAGATGACAGTACATGACTGTATACTCAGCGAACACCAGTTTCTTGGAGATTTATTACAAGGTAAGTGTCACAAATACCTGATTTATTTTCTTTCTAAAGCAATAAAAGCAAGAGTGCCACTATAGGATACCTAATGCAATGTTAAGTGTTTCCAAAGAGTTAAAAACAAACAAGCACAAAAACAAAAAGCATTACCTTTAAACCCCTACAATTATTAGATACATTAATAAGGACTATTTATAACATGTTTTTGTGACATTTCAGAGAAAATGGAAACTATTCTGGAAAGGCTAAACTCTAAATTTCTGCAATACCTCAGTCTTTTACTGAGGGAGTGCCATTTTATAACAGTAACTAGTACAAATCGGTTTCTTATCAGCTAATTGCTAGAAGGAAGGTCATCTGTAAGGTGGAGAAAATTTTCAAGTTTTAAGTTGTGGGTAATATAATAAATAGGTATATAGTTTTTTAAAGGAATCCATAAGCTATCCATCAGACAAACAGTTCTGTTCTTTTGTTTCTCCTGTATCTTGTGGCAGTTTTATGGAGCAATAGTCTGAATATTATTGGATGTGACATGAATGAAGTGTTAAACAAGCTGGACATGCAGGATGTCCCAGTGAGGTAAGACTGTCTTATTAATTTACAAAGTGTCTTTTTTTCCCTTATAATTTCCCAACTTTTTAGTTCTTTTGCGCTAAAATTGCAATTTCCAAATATTTCGTCAACAGGTCCCAATTTAGGAGTAGTTATGAAAGCATCTTGCATGAATTTGGGGACCAAAGCACTGAAGAAAGAGACCTTTTCCTCAGTAAAGCCTTCCCTGTGGACTTCCAGTGGGCAACATCAACAGAGTCTTTCAAGGTTGAAGGAGGCTGGTTAGAAGGGGAGAAAGGAGAAACCATCTGGGATCGTTTTGGTCATGAAGGGCAAGCCTTTAATAACCAGACCGCTGACCTCACTAGTGACAGTTACAACAAGGTTGATATAGACGTCCACCTATTGCGAAGTCTTGGAGTCAACACCTACCAGTTTTCTATCTCCTGGGCCCGTGTTTTCCCCTCAGGTCACAGAGACAGCCAGTCCCATGAAGGGGCTCTCTACTATGACAATCTGATCAATGCTCTTGTTAAATCTGGCATACAACCAGTTGTTACTCTCTACCACTGGGATCTGCCTCAGGCTCTCCAAGACAATGGTGGATGGACCAACCCTTCCATCGTTGAAGCTTTCAAGGACTATGCAGACTTCTGCTTCAGTAGATTTGGAGACAGGGTCAAGAACTGGAACACATTTAGTAGTCCCTGGGTGGTGAGCCATGCTGGGTATGGCACTGGCGAGCATGCTCCTGGAGTTAAAGACTATGTGACTGCTTCCTATCAGGTAAACATGGTAATATTTCACGGCATTAAACTCAGATCGGCACTTAGGGCATGTGCAATACAACTCACACTTTAGGGTACGTGCAGTAAATTTGAACTTTAGGGTATGTGCAATACATCTAGCACTATATGGCTAGAGCAAAGTTTAAGAAAATGCTACAACTACTCTTTTGAGTATATTAGCGTGTAATTTCTCCTGACGGTCTTTGTCCTGAGTCTATCTTGTATGTAGTTTGCTGTTGTGAGTGACACTAACGTACTCACTGCAAAAACGGATCTAAAAATAAGTCAAATGTTCTTAAAATTAGTGTTTTTGTCCTAGATTTGAGCAGTTAAATAAGATTATTTGCCAACGGAATGAGTCCGGCCTGTTTGTACACTGCAAAAAGGGACTAAAAGTAAGTAAAATGTTCCAGAAATTAGTTTGTTCTTGATCTGAGAAGGTAAATAAGATTTTCGGCTAATAGAATGAGTATTTTTACCCTAAAAGAAGATAATTAGATATACTGCACTTTAAATAAGATGATGAAGATGAGATGTTCCTATTTTAAAGTGCCAAAATCGTATTCCATTGGCTGATTGTTTTAACTTGCCTGCTCAGATCCAGGACAATAACACTAATTTCAAGAAATTTTGACATAATTTTAGTTCACATTTGCAGTGTAATGTTTGTGTCTTATGTTTCATTTATTTTAAATTTAATGTTAACATCAACCTGTCCAGGGACTACAGATGGAAATTAGCCAATGGCTACAATCTGGCATATTTACATATGATATGTATGTTCATTAATATGTACTTTACCTTTTTAAATAAAAAAAGTCTCAAATTATGTTTCAAACTTGTTTTAGCTATTTCCCCCTCACTGTTTTATTCTGTATGTTACAGGTCACTCATAATATACTGAAATCCCATGCTGAGGCCTGGCATGTCTACAATGACAATTACAGAAAGACACAGGGAGGAAAAGTGGGCATTGCATTGAACTCAGACTGGGCCCAGCCCACTGATGCCAACAACCCCGAAGACGTGGCGGCTGCAGAACGCTACCTCCACTTTATGCTAGGCTGGTTTGCCCATCCCATATTCATAGATGGAGACTATCCTGCAGTTCTCAAAACTCAGATTGAAAAGAAAAGAAACGAGTGTCCTGGATCTGTGCCAGCAGTAATTCCAACTTTCACAGCTGAAGAGAAGGCGAGGATAAAGGGAACGTCTGACTTTTTTGGTTTAAATCATTATACTTCCCGTTTGGTTAGCAGCAGCGTAGGTGGGTGCAACCCTGGTCCTGAGGGAGTTGGAGACTTCCAGGCTAAAGTGGACCCCTCATGGCCCGCTACAGCATCTGACTGGATCTACTCGATGCCTGAAGGACTGCGACGCCTTCTGAACTACATTAAAGCAGAATATCTAACGGCTCACAATGTGCCCATTTACATAACTGGGAATGGCATGCCAACAGAATACAGTGTGGACACCCTCAATGACACCAGCAGAATCGAGTACATGAGGGGTTACATCAATGAAGCCCTAAAAGGTTAGTGCCTGTAATTTTTATGACATGTGGCATCTTCCAGTTTAATGAAACCAACTATAAATTCTCTATGTTGTCTTCGGTTCCCATTTTACAGCAATTGATCAAGATAAAGTGGACGTGCAGCGATTCACAGTGCAATCACTCATGGATGGATTTGAAGGAAACCAAGGGTACAGTGAAAGATTTGGTCTTCACCTTGTTAACTTTGAAGATGGATACAGGCCGAGAACGCCAAAACAATCGGCGTATTTCTTTGCTCAGATCATCCAGCAAAATGGTTTTGTGTCACGCACACAAGATCATTTTGAAGGTTTGAAAATATCACAAGCTCGCCGTTCCACCCCGCTGCCACCTTCAGAGGTCCCATCAGCATCAAAGGTTGTCTGGGAGAAATTTACACCACAGAAAAAATTTGACAGACAAATGTATCACTATGGCCATTTCCCACAAGACTTCTCCTGGGGCGTTTCATCATCAGCTTACCAAATTGAGGGAGGATGGAATGAGGATGGGAAAGGACCCAGCGTGTGGGATACATTCACTCAGAAGCCTGGTAGTGGTATTCCTGGTAATGCAACTGGAAATGTTGCCTGTGACAGCTACAATAGACTTGATGAGGACCTGTACATGCTGCGAGGACTGAATGTAAAGTCATACAGATTTTCCTTGTCCTGGTCCAGAATCTTTCCCAATGGTAAGCGTGAATCCCTGAACCAGAAGGGTGTTGACTATTATAACAGACTTATCAATGGTCTCTTGGCCCATAAAATCACCCCAATGGTCACAATTTATCACTGGGACCTTCCGCAAGCTCTACAAAACATTGGGGGCTGGCAGAATGTGGAGATGATTGACATTTTTAATGACTATTGCGACTTTTGCTTCGCCACCTTTGGCGACAGAGTGAAATTCTGGATGACCATGAACGACCCTCAAGGGGTTGCATGGCTCGGATATGGGACTGGAAAAATCCCACCAAACATTAAGGACCCAGGAACAGCTCCGTACGAAGTTGCACACAACCTAATAAAAGCTCATGCCAAGGCCTACCACACATATGACGACAAGTACCGTGCTTCTCAAGGGGGTTTAGTATCAATTGCCCTGAATGCTGAATGGGTTGAACCCAAAGACATCAATGTGCCTCGTGAAATTGTTGCAGCTGACCGCGCCATGCAGTTCCAGGTGGGTTGGTTCGCCCACCCAATTTTCAAGAATGGTGACTATCCAGAGGCCATGAAAGCCCAAGTTTTGGTCAAAAGTGAACTCCAAGGTCGTTCCCAGTCAAGACTCCCGTCTTTCACAGAGGAGGAAAAGAACTACATTAAAGGAACTGCTGACATGTTCTGTGTAAATCACCACACTACAAGGATAGTAAGCCATGTCACAGGTCCTCTGTCTCCACATTCATATCAAAATGACTGGGACATCACAGAAGAGGAGGAAGGAGGTTCACCAACTACAGCCATCAAAAACCAGAGAGCTGTATCATGGGGGTTAAGAAGACTTCTCAACTGGATCAAGGAAGAGTATGGAGCCCCGGATATTTATATAACTGATAATGGTGTGGCTACAAAGGCAAAAACTACTTGGGATGATATTGAAAGAGTGTATTATTACAAGACTTATATCAATGAGGCTCTTAAAGGTACAATAATATAATTACATGCTTTTGGAAATGTATTTCAAAGTTGGCATATTGTACCTAATTTTTTTATCATTCATGTATATTTTTGCTTCTCATGGTAACAGCCTACGAACTTGATGGAGTAAGGCTGAAAGGCTACCTAGCAACATCTCTAATGGACTCCTTTGAATGGATAAATGGCTATACAGTTGGTTTCGGGCTCTACCATGTGGACTTCACTGACACAAACAGACCAAGAACACCAAAGTTTTCAGCTCATTTTTACTTCCAAGTCATGAAAGATAATGGTTTCCCCATACCAGATGATGAAAGAATGCTGTATGGCGAATTCCCTCAGGGCTTCCTTTGGAGTACTGCAACAGCAGCTTACCAAGTAAGATACCAGGAAGCCAAATGTACCGTATTTGTCTTTTGTTGCACTGAAATGTACTCCTCTTACCTTTACTATTTTTCAGATTGAGGGGGGTTGGAGAGCAGATGGAAAAGGTCTCAGCATCTGGGATAAATTTGCACACACTCCTCTCAAAGTTTTTGAGGATGACAACGGGGACATCGCTTGTGACAGTTACAATAAAATAGATGAAGATGTTGCAATATTAAAGCAACTTAGGGTAAACCATTATCGCTTCTCTATATCCTGGACGCGGGTACTTCCTGATGGCACCACAAATTACATCAATGAGGCTGGTTTCAGCTACTATAACAGACTAGTAAATGCACTGCTTGCAGCAAACATCCAGCCTCATGTAAGTTTAACCTTTTTTTTTTAGCTCCCTGGATTACATTTTACATGCAAAGCCCTCAATACTGAAAAGTTTATTGTTAATTTATTTTGTCTCAGATCACTTTGTACCACTGGGATCTTCCACAAGCCCTGCAGAATGTTGGAGGTTGGGAAAATGAGACTACTGTTGAAAGATTCAAGGATTACGCTGACCTCGTCTTTAGCCGTCTTGGTGACAGAGTGAAACTTTGGATCACCATCAATGAGCCATATAATGTTGCAATGGTTGGCCATGGATATGGAGTAGCTGCCCCAGGTATTTTCCTAAAAAAATAAAATGTTATGTTAATGATTCAACATTTAGTTATTATGAAATGTGATTTCAACAAAAAGACATGTAACACAAACTGTGTTTTCAGGTATCAGTTTCCGCCCAGGTACCCTTCCCTACATTGTTGGTCACAACCTCATCAAAGCTCACGCTGAAGCGTGGCACCTTTACAATGACAAATATCGAGCTACACAGAAAGGAAGGGTCTCCATCACTATTAACTCTGACTGGTCAGAGCCCAGAAACCCCTACAAGCAAGAGGACATTGACGCTGCCAGACGTGTGATACAGGTAAGTCAAGACCTGTTGTGTTCTACACGACATCGTCCCTTCTGTTTTGAGACGTTAAGCGGCGTCTCTCTGTGCAGTTCTACATTGGCTGGTTTGCCCATCCCATATTTAATGGTGACTACAGCGAAACGATGAAGACAATCATTCGGGAACGCAGTCTTGCAGCTGGCCTGAGTAAATCACGGTATCAAAAAAACACATAAATATGTATTCTTTCTATAATGCATGCCTCTAGTGTATGCCTGACACCTTTTCTAATTTATTGCAGCTCATGAATATCAGATCTGGTTTGCTTTGTATGTTCCCTTGAGGGTTCCCATCTTTCTCATTAGAGTCATGCATGAGTTTTAGTCTAAACCTAATTAGAACTTGAGAACACTCATTCTCTATTAAATTAAATTCATCTTCAAATTCTCTAGGCTGCCTGAGTTTACACCAGAGGAAATAAAGAGAATCAAGGGGACGTATGATTATTTTGGATTCAACCATTACACTACTGTCCTGGCATACCCTTTAAACTATGGAAATCTTCAGCATTATGATGGAGACAGGTGAGTAAGCACTTCCACATTACCTTTAAAAAAATATTGAGTTAATAAATAATTTTTTTAATAAGTGCGTTTTAGTCAATATTGTGACTTATTTTAATTCCAAATCTAAACTCTAATCTATTTACAGGGGAGCAGGGACAGTTGTTGACCGTACCTGGCTTGATTCTGGTTCCGGTTGGCTGAAGGTCACGCCGTTTGGATTGCGCAGAATACTGAACTTCATTAAGAAGGAATATGGAAATCCTACGATTATCATCACTGAGAATGGGGTCTCAGAGCGCGGGCCCATAGATCTAAAAGATTATCACAGGAGTTACTTCTATGAAAAATATATCAACCAAGTGCTGAAAGGTATTAAACCAAACTTATCAAACATACAACATTAGCTGTGATGGGCACAAACAAGGAAATAAACTAATGATGAGCTGGAATACATTGACTCTAAAAAAATCAAAAGTGAAAATAAGTATTTCTATAATCCAAATATGATGTTCTTACAGCTCACCTGCTAGATGACGTGGACGTCCGTGGCTACACAGCTTGGTCACTCATGGACAACCTGGAGTGGGCCACTGGCTTTGCAGAAAGATTTGGACTTTTCTATGTCAACCGCTCCGACCCCAATGTGCCTCGAGTGGCCAAAGAGTCCGTCTCCCTCTACTCCACCATCATCAACTGTAACGGGTTCCCCGACCCTGCATCAGGACCTCACGATTGCTTAAAGCCTGGACCTGAAGGTAATCAGAGGTGCTCAGATTCCTCCTCTGGAGGTAAAAACAAACCAGATTCAATGATTAATTAATCAAAGAAAGCTTTAAGAGCTTATCAGTCACAGAAGTGTGGTTGCGACCAAAAAAAAAAAGTTTAAATAAAGAGCTAAAACTAAAAAACAACAACATACCAACCAACTACCTTAAATGCAGTGTGAATGTTTTGATGCACAGTTTTGTGCAACACTTTTCAGCAGCCTTATCTTCAAAGGCAGCATGCAGTTATCTAAAAAAAAAAAAAAGGTTACATTTGCATGTTCGGTTAATGACAAAGCGGAATAAAGCAGCGGAAGAGGCAGGCTCCAAAGTGCATTATGTCCATCTTAAAACAGATTAAATTTTACAATTTTTATAGTAAATTCCTATTTCATAAGGCTTAAACCTGCTGTCAGTTTTTAGCTTGACTATCATTCATATTTAAATCTACATATTTAGACTGAAGCCTGCACTTGTCTATCAACCGTGTAGGAATCTGCTGGAAAAAAGTGCATTGGGTATACTGTGGTGTGACAAACATTCTAAGCAATTCAGTTCAGTCTATTTCAGCTGAGTTCAAATTATGCTGTATATGTAGTAGGAATTCACAACCAATGACACCTGAAGGCACTTTACAAAATAAATCCACTTTATATATACACAAATACCTAGTCTATTCATTCTAACACATTCAACACTCTGACATACATTGTCATTTGATCCAAGATAATAAGTGAGATAATGTGGTCAACGTCCATTTATTATTCCAAGAGGTAAAATAGTTACCTCTTGGAAATCCAGCTGATCGGGTGGAGAGACGGACTTTACAGCAACTACTCCTCCTGAAAGAGCATGTAGCAACAGTGGAGAGGAGGGGCTTTTAACAATATTTTGATATTCTAAAAGAGGAATTAAAGTTTATTGGAGTTTCCGTCATGTCAGTTCTCTTCTAAGTCATCAGATGTGGTTATAATTGTGGGTAGGCAAGATACTGCTGTGTCCTTCTGTGTTGCAGCAGATCTGAAGAAGCCTCTGACTCAGGACTCTGTTGTTCCACAATGAGCTTTCAAGTCTCTAGAACAGGGACTAGGATTGGGGCTGGTCGATATAGAAAAAAAGAATCACAAACCTGGATCCAAGCACCTACAGGTGCTTGGATCCAGGTACTTACAGACTCAATTATATACAGAAGACCCCTATTATTATCTTCAGCTGTCACTTTATACATGTCACATTAATTATATATATTTTTAGTGATGGTATCAAGGCATTGGTTGTTTGTAGCTGTAATACTTTATCAGCTGGTTCTGCTGTTCTTTTTATCTCTCTTTGCAGGAGTAGAAGCAGACTCAGATGATGTTATATCCCTCTCTCCATTTTCTCTCCTCTTTTTCTTTCACCTTTTCTCCCTTTTAGCATTTTGTCTCAGCTGTTTCTCTCCTTTTTTCCTCTTCTACCTTCCCGTTTCAGTGTCCGTTGAACATGAAATAGTGCCTGCATAAATTCTAAGACAGCTTCTTGCACATATAAACCAAGTAGAGCACTATGGCGAAAGCAGTAAGGCTCCACTTGTGAAACTAAAGTCTGTTGGGCTCTTTTTGGCATTAATTTTTAGGTCTTGTTATTTGATTCAAAAGTTAAACATTACATTTAACACATTTAATGCTGATAACAGCGTCAGAATTACCATCAAATATAGATTCTGGGCAATATATTGCAAATTCACAGTCATCGAAATATCATATAGAAAGAGCAGTTTGGGCTGCTATAATCATTAGCGAATTATTCATGCCACCTGTGCCCAGAACACATTTGCTAATGCTTGTTACTTAAAGCTGCAGAATATATTTTAAGATGGCCTTTTATTAGGTCATTTAGAAACTGTATTATTGGCATTTTTGCTAAAATAGCAGCTGTAACCAGATGCAAGTTGTTTTTTATTTTTAATGAACCATGTTGTTTGGATTTTGAAAACATTTAATTTACTTTCTTTATTTCTTCTTTTTTCTTTTTTTTTCTTTCCCCCCCCCCCTTTTTTTTTATTTACTTCAAGTAGGTAAACTATTCACCCAAAGCAGAAAAACATTAGCTTTTATTAAAGTATTTATTGCAAGCCATGTTGTCATGATGACATTCATATACTTTATCACATGTAAGTGTTGTACAGCCCTGCCATTTGGTGCTGAAGTAATATTGGTTTGTAGGAGTTTTAGAACAACTGAGTTATTCTGCTATACTGCTTTAACCCGTCATAAGACGGCCAGTTAGCCTGATTCTACAGTGGAAAGCTGTGGTGAGTGTTGCCTCATGGAGATGCAGACTGTAGATAATAAACTGTTCATCTGTTCAGAGATCCAGGGTAAAAGTGTTTTACTGAGGGAAACCTACCAAGTTTAGTGTGGAAAAGCAGCTCTATCATAAATTTGCTGAATTTCTTATTAGTCAGAGTTTTTTTTTGTCCTAAATAACAAACGATCAATATTTTCAGCTAACATTTTGTCATTGATGAAAACGTTTTCATAACAGTCCTCAGAATGTGGTGTATAAAATTACACTTTAGATTTCCTTTAATCGACCTAATTAAAACTTTTTTTTTCCAGGAACAAGTGCTCCAGTAAATGTCAGCTCTGTCAACTTCCTGGGTCTGAAGCTCTCTGCTGAAGAAGCTGAAACGGGCCTTAACGCTACGTTTGCTCTGCTGATTGTGGCATCGACTGGAGCCATTTGCTTGGCCATCGGCTGCTTTTTAACTAAAAGACGTTTAAAAAAGAACTCAAGAAGTTGAACAATGTAACTGCACTCACATACAGACATATGAACATTTAAGTGGATATTTATAAAGTCTACATGAAACAGCATCTTCCACAGACATATTATATTCCAGCTGACTTTGTATGTTTTTAAATCAATTCTTCATGAATATATTCCATTGATGATGCCACCACATCAGTTTTCCTCATTTCAATTCAATTCAATTCAATTTTATTTATATAGCGCCAAATCATGAAACATGTCATCTCAAGGCACTTTACAAAGTCAAGTTCAATCATATTATACAGATTGGGTCAGATTATACAGATTGGTCAAAAATGTCCTATATAAGGAAACCAGTTGATTGCATCAAAGTCCCGACAAGCAGCATTCACTCCTGGGGAACCGTAGAGCCACAGGAAGAGTCATCTGCATTGTACATGGCTTTGCTGCAATCCCTCATACTGAGCAAGCATGAAGCGACAGTGGGAAGAAAAACCACCCATTAACGGGAAGGAAAAACCTCCGGCAGAACCGGGCTCAGTATGAACGGTCATCTGCCTCGACCGACTGGGGTTACAGAAGACAGAACAGAGACACAACAAGACAGACAAACAAGCACAGAAGCACACATTGATCTAGTAATCTGTTCTACATTAGATGGTAGTAGCGGGTGAGCCGTCTTCTCTGGATGATGTCACAGTTAACAGAACGCCAGACCAGGTGTACCTACTATGAAGAAAAAGAGAGAGAGCAAAAAGTTAAAAGCTGAAATGACGACAGTCATTTCAATGTAATACAATGCAAAACTGGAGAACAGTAGACTGAAGAACAGTAGAAATCAGTAGAGTGAGAAAATTAGACCCTGATGTCCTCCAGCAGCCTAGGCCTATCACAGCACAACTATAGAGATAGCTCAGGGTATGAGCCACTCTAACTATAAGCTTTGTCAAAAAGGAAAGTTTTAACATTAGTCTTAAAAATAGATAGGGTGTCTGCCTCACGGACCAAAACTGGGAGTTGGTTCCACAGGAGAGGAGCCTGATAGCTAAAGGATCTGCCTCCCATTCTACTTTTAGAGACTCTAGGAACCAGCAGCAGACCTGCAGTCTGAGAGCGAAGTGCTCTGTTAGGAACATACGGGGTAATCAGAGCTCTGATATATGGTGGAGCTTGATTATTAAGGGCTTTATACGTTAGAAGGAGAATTTTAAATTCTATTCTTGATTTAACAGGAAGCCAATGAAGGGAAGCTAAAATTGGAGAAATATGATCCCTCTTGTTGATTTTCATCAGAACTCTTGCCGCAGCATTTTGAATCAGCTGAAGACTTCGAACTGCATTTTGTGGACTTCCTGATAGTAAAGAATTACAATAGTCCAGCCTTGAAGTAACAAATGCATGGACTAGTTTTTCAGCATCACTCCTGGACAGAATGTTTCTAATTTTGGCGATATTCCGGAGGTGAAAAAAGGAAACTCTGGAAACCTGTTTAATATGGGATTTAAATGACATGTCTTGGTCGAAAACAACACCAAGATTTTTAATTTTATTACCAGAGGCCAAGTTAATGCCATCCAGATTAAGGGATTGATTAAGAACTTTATTTTTTGAAGACTCTGGCCCAAAGATTACAACTTCTGTCTTGTCAGAATTTAAATGCAGGAAATTTAAAGTCATCCAGCTTTTGATGTCATCAAGACATGACTGCAGTCGAAGTAACTGATTGGATTCATCAGGATTTATGGATAAATATAGCTGAGTGTCATCAGCATAACAGTGGAAATTAATCCCATGCTGTCTGATAATTTTGCCAATCGGAAGCATATATATAGTAAATAGAATTGGTCCAAGGACTGAACCCTGTGGTACTCCACAAGTGACCCTAGAGTTTGAGGAAGATTTATTATTAACATGAACAAACTGGAATCTGTCCGACAGATAAGATTTAAACCAGCCTAATGCTTTTCCCTTAATCCCTACAGTATGCTCAAGTCTTTGTAGGAGAATATTGTGATCAACTGTATCAAATGCAGCACTGAGATCTAACAGGACAAGTATAGACACAAGTCCATTATCTGAGGCCATGAGAATATCATTAGTGACCTTCACCAGAGCTGTTTCAGTGCTATGATGAGCTCTGAAGCCTGACTGAAACTCCTCAAGTAGGTCATTACTTTGTAAATGTTCACATAGTTGATTAGCAACTACTTTCTCAAGAATTTTAGATAAGAAAAGAAGATTAGATATAGGTCTGTAATTTACTAACTCATCTTGATCAAGAGATGGTTTCTTAAGTAAAGGTTTAATAACAGCTACTTTAAAAGCCTGTGGTACATATCCATTTACCAAGGATACATTAATCATGTCTAAAATAGGACCACTGATCAGAGGGAATACCTCCTTAAACAACTTGGTTGGGATTGGGTCTAACATACAGGTAGAAGGTTTAGATGAAGCTAAAATTTTAGATAGCTCAGAAAGCTCTACTGCTTTTAAACAGTTCAGACACTGCGCAGGTTCTAAGGATTCCTCCAATGCTGCCTCACTTACTGAGGATGAGGTAATCATGTTTGGGAGGATGCCAATTATTTTATTTTTAATGGAATCAATTTTATTTATGAAGAATCCCATAAAATCATTACTGCTAAGAGCTAAGGGAATGGATGGATCAACAGAGCTGTGGCTCTGAGTAAGTTTGGCAACTGTACTGAAGAGAAATCTAGGATTATTCTTATTCTCCTCAATTAATGATGAAAAATATGCTGCTCTAGCTCTGCGAAGGGTCTTGTTATACAACAATAGACTGTTCTTCCAGATTAGGTAGGATTCCTCTTGGTGTGTAGAGCGCCATTTTCTCTCCAATTTCCTAACATTGTGCTTCAAGGAACGCAGCTCTGAATTAAACCAAGGAGCCAGCTTCCTGTGAATAATCACCTTCTTTTTCAAGGGAGCTACATTGTCTAATGCAGAACGCAATGACGAAGTCATACCGTTTACAAAGACATCTATTTGTGAATTGGAAGAAACAACATTGCTGCTATCTGCAGGGCATTTCTGCAATACGGAGGATATTAAAAAGGGGACAGACTCTTTAAGTTTTGATACAGCATTATCCGATAAAGATCTACTATAATGGAACCCTCTTTTGGGGGTGGAGAACTCAGTTAGATTAAACTCAAATGTTATTAAAAAATGATCAGATAGGACAGGGTTGTGAGGAAATACTGTTAATTCTTCACAATCAATGCCATATGTCAGAACAAGGTCTAAAGTATGGAGCCGAGAGTGCGTCGGTTCATGCACATTTTGAGCAAAACCAATTGAATCTAGGATAGTTTTAAAGGCTACACTAAGGTTATCACATTCTGTGTCAACATGGATGTTAAAATCACCCACTATAATAGCCTTATCAGTATTTAACACCAAATCAGATAAGAAATCTGACAACTCATCCAAAAACTGAGTGTAAGGGCCTGGTGGACGATACAAAACAACAAACAGAAGAGGTTTTATTGCTTTGCAGCTTGGATGAGGGAAACTGAGGGTTAAATGTTCAAAAGAACTGTAGTTATTAATTGGCCTGGGACTAATTAATAAATCAGACTGAAAGATAGTTGCCACTCCTCCTCCTCTTCCCACAGATCTGGGAATGTGGAAATTTGAATAATTGGAGGGAGTTGACTCATTTATACTAACGTAGTCCTCTTGTAGCCAGGTTTCTGTGAGACAAAACAAATCAATCTGTTTATCAGAAATCAATTCATTAACTAACAAAGTCTTTGGAGGGAGAGACCTTATATTTAATAGACCACATTTAATTGTTTTATTTTTAGGTTCAAGGTGAACCGTATTGATTTTTATTAGGTTTTTATGATTTGTTCCTTTTAGATAAGTTTTTGATCTGTTAAGTTTTGGCCGTGGGAAAGACACCGTCTCAATAGGATAATGGATGGGTAACAGTACAGAAGCTGCATCATTTCCTTTAATGATTGCTAAAATCTTTGGAACAATCTGTTTATTTGTTAGATTCTTTGCAACATAATTAAACTGATATGAAATGTTTGTTTTGAGATGAAAAAGTTGCAGAGCATCAATTAAAAGTGAACTAATGTGTGCTGAAACGTTTAACTGGAATGTCCAAGTATTACATCTTTACTTAATAAATAATCTGAAATATTTTAATAAAGACAAATTACTGTATTTATTGTGCCCAGTGTTCAGAATTTAGCATTGTTCATTTCATTTTACTTTCAGTTTAGTTCGATTTTATTTATATAGCACCAGTTCACAACACATGTCACCTCAAGGCACTTTACAAAGTCAAATGCAATGAATTACTCAAATCATATAGACAATGTATGGCGCAAACATAACTGCTCATGTTCTCCCCTTCAGCAACATTCACCATCCTGGATGTTTGAAAGCATCATCATTACAGACAACTGGCCAAGTGGGTCGCTGACAGCTTTGTCTCTGTAAGCAGAAAATGGCAGCATGCCTTAAGGCTGTTTCCATGGCTTTTACAGTCGTGCACGCTGGCGTTAGTCTTAACCGCATATTTAATCCAGTTGTAGACTAGTTTTAGTTGACTAAATGCAGCTGTAACTTTAATTGACTAAAGTATTAAGTTTTATAAAAATCCATTTTAGGTCCCCTGAAGTCTCTATTTATCCTCGGGTGAAATATGAAATCAAAGGAAAAGTTGTAACATTTTTTTAAAACCTGCCCAAGAAGGGATGGGTAAACGCTCAAGTAAAACAAAACTATTAACATTTTAAAGAATGAAGCAATTTTTGGACCTTAAATTTGATGAAAAATATGTGTTTAATTTGACAGAATTTATTTTCTTTTGTTTCCCCCTCCAAATTTTAAATCCTCATCTTCAGCTGCAGGGATGGGAAATCCTGCATACCCAGTTTATGGTCAACTTTTTTCACTTTCAGCCCTTTCATGTAAAGAATCCAGCTCCTTTTCTACCAATCCTATTCTCTGAATCTCGCGTCCTCCCTCCTTTAATTTCCTCACTTTGCTCCTTGGGCTCCATAGTTTTCAACTTATGACACTTCATCTCTTCTCAGAGCAATATAGTCAGGCAATTTTTGGTCTTCCCTTCTCTTTCCTTCACTAATCCATTTTGGGTTTAGCAATCTCTCTGGAGTAACTGCAGGCGCGACGTGTTTGTTCATGCCTTCTGTTTAACAAACATTTCCATAGCTGTTTTATTATCTTCTTCAGTGGCTTATATATTAATTAATTACGGTTTTTAAGTATTTTAAAGAAGAGTAAAGAGCTTTGTAAGTTGCTGCTGACTTTAGGGACTTGACTTCAACATGAAAAAAAATAAAATAAAAATCAAGGAACTTCAGCATAGCAACCCCTATTAAAATCATTGAAAATATGTATCAGCCACTTTATTAGGAACACTTTCCTTCAGTTTTAGATCGATAAACATCAGAGCCATAAAAATACTGAGGCTGAGAGGACATGTCTCCCTTTGCATGAGCTTTCTGTCATCCTTCTAGGATTCTAGGATGTGTGTCCACTAGAGGGCAGGTTAATACTGGTACAAACAGTTTGTTTAGTCACTAAAGAAAGGCAATGCAATTCAGCTGAAGCTAAATGTATTTTTTCTAACAAGGAGCACAGCTAGGTTGGATAGCTACTGTAGAGGTTGTTACGGTTTTGTCTGCAGTCACTTAGATTATCTAAACAGATTAACGTCTGCAAACAATTCAGCAATGATTCCAAACTGGTGCCTTTAATAAAACGCGGTGTGTGAAAGGAGAAAAGCTGATGCGTCCTGCAGCTGATGATCAATCAGCTCTAATAGACGCAGGGGAAACCGTTAAGGCCTGGTCTCAGGAGAACGGGGTTAAACCTTTTTGTGTTTGCAGGAAACGGGGAGGTTGCAGCAGTTTGAGAGACGGCTGGTTTGTAGAAACCACGTGATGTATCATACTTCCTCTAAGAGTTAGGCCTCAACTATTTGTGTCTCTTCATTTACATTTTGCACATAACGGGGATGGCGGGTACGAGGTAAGACTGAACTCATCTGTTGAGCGTTTAGGCTCTTTTAGGCTCTTATCGCTTTAAAAAGGGAATTTTACTGAGATCTACGCTCACCCCTGGATGCATAAAATGAAATTCAAACTTAGTGTGACAGAAATGCTGACAGGTTTGACATTTCCTCATAGACTAAGACATGCGTCTTCGGTGGTCTAACATTTGAACAACAGACGGCAGCTTCTGAATTACATTATCCTGTTGGGGAAAACAGCAGGACAATTAGAGTTTATTGTTTTTATGTCACATTATTTCATAAAGACCTCATGCATGAGTGAAGTGCCAGCTTCCGTTGTTTTAGACGGTTTCACTTAGTTTCCGGTTAATGAAGCTTCTTCTCTCTTTTGGCTCAGGGGCCATTAGCACCGTCAGAGCACTGTTGCAGTTCTGGTGTCTATAAATTATTAATTAGCTTCAAGATGATGATTTGAATTTTTACTTGATTTGAAGAAGGAGAAGGCATTTTCTTTACTTTGAACTATAGTTCTTTAGTTTGAAGTATAAACATTTACTTTGAAAAGAAGTGAATTTTGATCAGTTACATAAAACCAAAACCCAATATTAAAAAGCTATAGAAAAATATGCACCATAAAGATCAATATAGTGCATTAGAGAGTAAAGGCGTCTCATTGTAAATTCCTTATTGCTTCCTTATTCTTTTTGTCGGCAGCAGGTTCTACTGTACCTTTTTCTTCTTAACATTGTTCAGCAGACGACTCTATTGATCTTTATCTGATAATAAACTCAGGAGAACGAGAAACAAGGTGCAGGTGATTAATGAGTAATAAAGAAAAACAGCATGGTGACAGAAGCATGCAAACGGTAGCTGAGAACATCTGGGGGCAGAGACAGGAACCAGCGTTAACATCAAAACCCTGAAATTAACAACACTACTATAAAAGGTGATATTTTTTTAAATCAGATGTTTGAACACACTTTGAAAAGACACAACCCCTTTTTTCCATCGCTGGATAAAAAAACTTTTCTTGTTTTAGGTCAGTCAGGATTGCCAAAATTATTTCTGTTTTCCAAGTGCTAGAATGATGAAAATATTAAGTATTTTCTTCAGACTCAGAAGTTTAGTTTTCTCCTTTTTTTTGAAGCGTCATCGATAAACTTATTTGGGGCAGAAATTTTGAGCATCTTTCCACAAGTTCCTCACAATAGTTTGCTGGAGCTTTGTCTGATTGGCCCAAACAGAGCTGGTAACTTCTGTGTTTTTTTAGCTGACTTATTTTCCGCTCTATACCCACAATGGGACTGAGGTCAGGGCTCAGTGGTGGCCTCTGCAAAACTCTCCTGTCATTAAAGCAACTTTGTAACTAATTTGGTGGTAAGCCTGCGCTCGTTATCCTTTTGGATGACTCACTTGCAGCCCAAGATTTAATTTCCTGGCTGATGATTTTTATGCTGATGTTTGAGGTTTTTTGCTTTCACACCAAAACCGATTAAACTCTGCAAGACAAAAACCTGTGAAAAACAACATGGTGGCTGGACACGGTTCCCATGAAGTGGAAACTTCAGTACTAGTTATTTTAATGCATGTGAACTTCTGAATTTGAAGACGGTGTTAAATTATGTAAAGCAATGATCTCTGTCAATGTTCTGAGATTTACCATACAGAAATATTTCTGGTAATTATAACTGACCTAAAACAGGAAATATGTTATCAGATTTAATGTCGGACAGCGATTGTCTGAAGTGGTGCCCCGTTTATAGCCAAGCCTTGACCACACAGAAAGAGAAAAAAATCAAGAAATTAGCATATACAACAAAGAACTATTAAAAGAATATGTTTAAAAGACACAATTCAAACCAAAATTAAAAAAGAGAAATTAACTTCAAAAAAATCACTTTAAAGTTGTTGCCACAAATGTTATTGCAGATATGCAATTCATGAATTTATAAGATTATGTCTTTTCATGTTTATATTTAAGTGCACATTAAAAAAATTATTTTGGTAATGATGTTTTTTAACAGGTTCTTGATGCATTTTATTTTCAATAATTCTGTCTTGTGAACTATGAGGTGCGTGTTGTCTTTGTCACTTCATATTTCCATTATTTGAGCACTGACCCGTCCTCGTCTCATTAAAGTTATGTCTGTAACATCTGCAGCTTTTTTGATGTCTTCAATTATCATCTTTACTAACGTTATATTTTTTTCATTCTTTTATCTTTTTGCATAATAGTAATTATCTATTCTTGGCATTTTTTTTTTTACATTTTCTGTTATTCTCTGCATTACATCTGTGGAAAATCCAGAGATTAAGTAATTACCATCATGACAAATAATATAATAAAAATGACATTTGGCTGAAACTGAAAGTTAAGATCCAGTCACACAAAAATAGAGAATTATTTTTTACTCGAGCAAAGATGCAAGTCATTCAACCACCATTGTTTCAATGATGAATATAATCAGATACATTAAATTTTGGATGTCATTTTATGTAGAATTTTTTTTTTTAATAAAGAAAGATGAGAATACGAAGGTGAACATATGGGCAGATCATTCAGGGCAATTTAAACTCAGTTTCTGATGGCACAAGTTTCTGCCCATATGGACAGTTAAAATGCCATTTAATCAGCCATGTTTTGATGAATTTACACCCGGTGACCAGGAGGGGGCAATGTTTGAGCTATATCAATAAGACCAACCAAACGACAAAGTCAGAATCAGAATCAGCTTGGTTTGCCAGGTTTGTACACATACAGGGAATTTGACCATGGATTGCACACAGTGTGATTACTTATACCATAACACAATAATGCAGTGATAAAAGTCAAACAGTCTGCAGTCCAGAGAAAACATGAACACATGATGTGCAAATGTGCAAATAAAACCCTATGCAAATTGTTGTTAATCTAGTATTTTAAATAAATTTGTTTTTAAATGCATTTTTGCGTTTTGCAAACTCTAATGGTGCTCAATGTTTTTAGTACAAGTGCAGGCGACAGGATTTTAACTAGAATCCCAAGAGGAAAGGTTAAAGTCTGTGGTGCCTATTAGACATAGGCAGGTCCTGAAATTAGAAAGGGAATAAATTAATTTGGTGTAACCCTCCCTTCCAATTGCTTTCACATCTATCTCTGGCATCATAAAAGCAATAAAAATATAAAATGGTATGTAAGAAATAAAATGAACAGTTTCTCTTGAGAAGAGAGGGTGGCATGATGGAAGGAGAAACGTTTTCCATGTTGACTTCAGGGAGGAAGTCAGATGGTGGCAAGAAAATTTGTGTTCAGGACATTCATGCACCTATGAGATTAATGCAGAGTACTAATAAGGTCAGCTCAAGTACCTCCAAGTACCACAGTTTGAGAATCATAGCTGTAAACCAGGGCTCATCAACTGGCTCCAGAATATTTCCAAATTCAGGAATAAAAAGTATATATAAATAAAATATTTTGTTAATTTATTTCATTTTACGAAAGCATCTGGCCTTCACAATGTCTGCTGAGAAAAATTCTGGCCCTCGGACAAATGTAGTTGAGGACTGTTTAGAACCTTAAACTGTTTAGAACAGTTTAAGGATCCCACCTGCTGTGAGGAGCTATTTCAGGTGAGAGTTAAAGCTTCCTCGTGGCCGATGACCCTACAGTAGAAAAAACCTTTATTAAACCTTTATTTGACCAGGAAAGTCACCACTGACATTAACAATCTCTTTTCCATGGAGTCCTAAGGTGTCAAACTGTCAACATCAGTCCTTTTATCACCCACGCCTATTACACTGCTAGGTTTTGTTCTGTTTAAAGTCAGACAAACATGGCCAGTAACAAAAATACTTAATATAACATGTTTAGATGAAGCAACTGTATTCTTTATCTCGTGCAGAGAATCTTCAAGTCTAATACATTTAGGTATTTAGTGGAAATGTTAAATACTTTTAGATTTCAAAGTCGTACAACAACGTTCTTAGTTGGTTTTCCTTGTGTGATTTTTAGATTTTTTTATTTGAATATTTAAAGGTTTCTTGTGTTCTTCATAGTTATATAAAATGTTAGACTGCCAGGAGATATTTAACATTTTAATAGATTTTTCTGATTGTCTATCTTTAATTTCTATACTTCAGAGCGCCTGTGGTGAAAGCTTTTAGCAGTTTTTAGCAGCTGTCAGACAGAAGGAGCAGTGTTGTGTAAGTAAAGTGAAGCAATCAAAGCTAAAAACAGGAACCACAACATGAAGAAAGTTTCTCCAGAAAAAATCAAAGTGGCTCCCCCGCCAGCTTTTTAAGCAAACTGTCCTAAGGGGGCTTTTAGGTTAAAAAAACCACACACACACAAAATACTGATCCAACTTCATCCTTTGTCTGAATTCTATACTGTAAACATGATTTTAGTACAGATTTGTTCATTTCCTTGCTGCCTCACCTATCAGTGTGCCCTTCTAATTGTTCTAATCATCAGAATATTAAAAGCAAAGTGCACTTTTGAGAGTGTGCATTCTTACAGATACCATGGGTCTATTTTACATGAAAAACTAAATCTTGAAGCCAATTGTGAGGCAATAAGTCACATCTGCACCTATTCTGCTTTCATGCGTTTCACAGGAAGTTTCAGCTTCTTCCCTCTGGAAGAAGATTCATAGTCCCCGAGATGTTTAAAAAAAATAATTCAGACTGCTGGTACTGAACTTAACAAGTCAGTAACAGCAATTAAATCCAAGTTATAACCCTTTAAAATCAAATTCAGTTGATCATAACATCATAAAATAAGTTATTTAAGCTAGCCACGTATTTGACGACAGTGGAAAATAACTTTATTTTAAAGGAGCAATAAGCACATTTTCCACACTAGGTGGCTGATGAGCACCGTCTGTAGACTAAAACAAGATGTGTAACAAGCAACGCCTTTCTACATCCAATATCTAAGCACCAGACCAGTTATCCGCATGAATCTTACATTTTTTTTGTCAACAAAATGCCCTGAATGCACACAATGATCACGGTGGGCAGCTCACAAGCTGCACTGAGCTGCATTGAACAATGTTGTGTTAGCTGGGCTCCCAGCTACTCGCCTCATAGCAGTAACGTCTGGCCCATTGCTGATCAAACGCCAACAATTTACCCACATGCCACAAGTTCTTCTCTTCTGGCTCTAGGTGAAGGCCAAGGCGGGTGCTTTTTCTTTACCTCTTCCTCCCGTACATTCCCTTCTTGTGCACTCTGTTCTATGTTGTTTTGTAACTCGGTCGGATCCCCTTTCAGCATATCCACCGAATTGCAAACCATGAATCTGGTGAGCTGGTCACTCAACGCTATTGATAAAGTCTTCAGAACGAGGAGACCGAGCAAAGGAGACCTCTGGTGCCCCAACGGGACATTTGCAGCTGGATACTCTTTAGACTCCTGGCAGCAGTGGAGAATTGTGTGTCTAGTTTGTCAGTCAATGATGTTAAAGACGCGTACATAAATAAATCTATGATAACAGAATATCTGCTTTTTGGAGCTAGCGGTTATCTAGAGTATCGATAAATTCAGAGATTCTCGGCAGCTTTTCTGGCAATGGTGAGGCTGCTGGGAATGTGTGTTGCTGTCAACACTCAGAGACAAACGCTGTGTGAGCAAAGCCGCAAGCTGGATGTGATCCTTGATGTGCAACCCATATTATAATAATACTGGGTCAAGAAGTAACTTTTTTAAGCAAAAGAAAAACTGAGTAAACGGAGTGAATGACAGCATAGGTTTATCTAAGAGAGAAACACTGATAAACAGAAAAGTGCTGAGCCAGAGCCAGAGGTTTGGAGTTTCCTGTTGTAAATACAACAAGATGAAATTCCTGCTGGGATCGTTAGAGTTGACGGAGCAGCCCAAAGAGTTTTATTTAATTCAATATGGCTGGAAAATGTAGCGGAAGTTGTCGGTATACACACCAGTAGTTATTGGGCACTTAGATGTTTTATATTTTCCTAATCACATAGTTCTGTAAAGTATCCAAAATGTTCCTTTAGTGTTTGACTGCATACAATTGTGAACTGTTAGCTGTACAGCAAACAGTAGTTAGCACCAAAGGTAGTGGCAAACCTCAGTTTTCCACCTAGAACTCTGTCAATTCAGATGAGATGTCCAAGAACATCGAAGACAGATTAAACAGCATATTGGAGGAAAAATAAAGGAGTTAACATAGCTGATGACAGCATAGTTACTAGTGAGGGAAAATAATTGGTGAGAACTGGCAGTAACAGTTAACTTGATTGCCCTTGCAGGGAAAAACAGTCAAACACAGAAACAGTAGGCCAGGTGCATTTCCTATGGACTGAAAAAACTGAATAAAAATGTTAAAATTTGTTAAAACAGATTGATCTTGTTTCAGTTTGAAAAGAAGCTGTTAATGCACGTCTGTCCATTTTATGTTCAAACTCTAGAAACAGAGCCGGCAGCATTATGTGAGCCACTGGTTCAGGGAGATACAAAACTGTCTGAAGAGCTCATACGTAGTTCAGATGTGGAACTTTCACATTTCACGTTTTACTGCACCTGGTAATGCTTTGTGCCCCTTCAACGTACAAGTCTAATGTCCCGTTTCAAGGGTCGATTTAGCTGAAAATCTGCATTCTGTTTAGAATAAGCACATAAATTGTATTTTTTCTTTAAGCTCTGGGAAAGCACAGGCTCAAGTTAACGGGACTCTGGTATAGATCTGCATTGCAAGTCGTCTTTACAGTTTAATTCCTGCCAGAAAGCTACATCTAAGTTAGAAAAATATATATTTAGTGAATTGGAAACGAATAAAGAAATGGAAGGAAGCTGAATGTGCAGATCAGAACAGACTGTAACAAAGATCCAACACCGTGGTTTACAAAAAAGTGCAAAAAGAAATTCCTAGTTATGATAAACTCAAGAAATTAATCATGATGGAAAAAAATATAAGAACAACTAAATTACTCTGAGAGAAAGCAAAGAAACAGAACCTACCGATATGAGAGACAACATAAAACTGAACGGGTTCTTACAGCAGAGCTGAGGGCGTTTAATTACAGTCAGGTGTGAGAAGCAGGAAACTATGCTTTAACCAAGGTGCATGTGGATTAACAGATTTTCAAAATAAAACAGGAAACTGTGGCATTGTATTCATATTGACACATCTCAATTATATTATAAACTCAATATTAGGTTATATGTGCAAAACAGTGCAATAAAATTCCACCATAAGCTGGATAGATGCCTATAGGTTCCCTGGTGTTTTATTAAATAAGAGGTTTGATCACTTAGAGGTGAGATATGAGACATTTTAAGAAGATCTTTGCTTCTTGTCTTTGTTCCCCCACAGAATCACAAACCTTCAGAATGCTGGGAAACAGATACCGCTGATTCTGCCTCCTCAGCCTCCCCAGCACAGCGCTGCAGCACAGGGAGCCGTTCAGATGAGGATAAAGAACTCTCAGAGCCCCGGAGACCGCCTGAGCCAGTCCAAGTCCATGGTCCTGCAGGACTCGGAAGTTCCTCAGAAACCTGTATGTAGACCCAACAGAAGCAAACCCATCACCTCCTCACTCGGGTTTTAAATCAGGTTTGTCTTCTTCAGATTTCTCGGCATCGCAGGAATCAATCTCAGCACGGTGTGGTTCTCACGGCAGCAGCAGCATTTGAACCGCTGGTACGTCTGAAACGTCTGATGTTTTCACACCTTAAAAAGCTTTTCACATTATAAGGTTTAAAGATAAGCTACCTTTCCATTTCACTTAAACTTTTCTGTTTTAATCTTTATAAAATTGATTACAATGAATCATGTGAGGATTAATTTACTGAGACATAAACACAGAACAATACACCAGGGGTTCCTAAAGTGGGGGTCACGACACTTTTTCCTTATTTTTTAAGCTAATATCAAAGTATCACTTCACAAGATACTCATCCCCATTTTAACGTAGGTGGGTGGCTTCATTTTTTGTAAGAGAGCTTAAAAAATATGACTTTATTCTCATAATTCCCCCTCCCAAAAATAAATAAAATATCCAGCTCAAATCGGGGTCGCCAATCTCAGGCGCTGTTATTATGGGTGTCTCAGGCTGAACAGTTTGGCAACACTGCAAAAAGGGAACTAAAAGTAAGTAAAATCTTCCTACAATTAGTATATTTTCTTTGATTTGAGACTATTTGCCAGTGGAATGAGTATTTTTACCCCTAAAAAAGATAAATTAGATATCATGCACTTGAAATAAGATGATGTAGATTAAATGTTCTTATTTTAAGTGCAAAACTCTTATTCCATTGGCACATAGTCTTATTTAGCTGCTCAAATCAAGAAAAATACACTCATTTCAAGAAAATTTCACTTACGTTTAGTTCCCTTTTTGCAGTGAACCTCTGCAATAACTTCTTGAATTATTTCACATTCTGTTGTAACTACAAAGATCTGTGTCTTTTACAGGGGTTTTATGAGATGGATCAACATGAAGATCATTGTAGAGTGGAAGGAACATGATACATGGGTTTCAGATTAGATAAAGTTTCCAGGAAGAGTCTGAAGTGTGATGTGCAATGGTCAACTCCTCCTGAGTCCTGGGTCAATGCTTTGCCACAATTCCAGTCATAAGTCTTCACTGCAAAAATAGAATTAAAACTAAGTAACATTTTCTTGAAATGAATGTATTTTCCCTTGATTTGAGCAGGTAAATAAGACTATTTGCCAATGGAGTAAGATTTTTGCACCTAAAATAAGAACAATTCATCTCCATCATCTTATTTCAAGCACAGTATATCTAATTATCTTATTTCAGGGGTAAACATACTAATTCCGTTGGCAAATAATCTTATTTACATGCTAAAATCAAGGGCAAATACATTCATTTAAAGAAAATTTTACCTATTTTTAGTTCTCTTTTTGCAGTGTTTTTGTTTGGGACTCTACCAGCTATGCACATTCTAGATAAACACTCTCAGGTATCTGCAACATAGCTGCGTCACAATGGACAGAGAGTGTTTATATTTCTTTGTAGATGGATACAGCTGCCATTTAGGAAATATTTTTATAAACATTTCCGATAAAAACCTTAAATGTTCAACTTGTCTGAGAATCTGTGTAGATTTTGACTTGGCTTGGCTTGTTTCAGAGATTACATACATCATGTAAAGAGCAGTCAACTTTTTAGTGAAGCTGGATGTAAGAAGGAGGTCTTAGAGGGGTCACAAATAAAAATATCTGATGACCAATTTTAGGCCAGAATAGTAGTGAGTCACCCAACTACACCTTTCAATATCTTGAACCTTAAAAGAAGTCAACTCCTACGTGCACAAATGATAAATAACCAACAGCAGTAAAGTACCAAATAAAATTTGTCTCTCTCCAGAATAGGGAGACCTGGTAAATCATGGTTTGACTGATGCACAGAGGTGTATTTGGTGTACGCTCTGGACTTTTAACAAACCTTCATTTACATGTTACAGGTTAAAGAAGTCAATAAGGTTCTGATTGTTCCCAGGTGGACATAAAAGGCGAACACCTTAACGTGGCTAAGATCTCAGAGAATGGTAAGAAGCAGAGGAAGAACTGGACTTCGATGTGGACAGTGCTGACCACGGATGAGCTGCTGCTTTATAAAGACAAGCAGGAAACTGGCGTGGTAAGAAACTGTTGAAACCTAAATTCAGCTGCGACACCAACACTGTTGAGGTGTTTTGTTCTTCAGAATCAGCATCAACCCCTCATATTGTGTCCAATGTTCCCTGGTTTTAGAAAACAGGAGGTAAAACAGATGTGGTTCAGCTTTGCGGGGCCGTCATTGAGTGGACAACGGAGAAGTCAAGCAAGAAAAACGTCTTCCAGGTAAATCTCTCTGAGCCATCAGTTATTCAGATCATTTGGATCGTTGAACCTGAGAACTAACATTTAGTGATCTTCCAAATGTCCCAGATCACAACTAAAACAGGCAGTGAGTACCTCATCCAGGCTGAAAGTTACTCCACTGCCAGCAAGTGGCACGACGCCATCAGAAGAAACGTCGACTCATCAGTAAGAAACCACACTAGACAACAAACTGGCTTCCTTTAGGAACGTGAACCATAGAAATAAGTCTCGCCATTATTATTTATTTATTTTTTTGGTTTAGACTAAAGAAGACAGAGGCTTCGCTTTGCGGAGGTCCAACAGCTCTGAGTTGGTGCCCAGGCACAGCTCCTTACCTGGACATGGATCAGCCTCGCCCACCACCAAGCAACGGAACCCAGTTCACAGACGCTCCATCAGTAAGCATGAAATATGCCTAAAATTAGGTTTAAGACTAAATATAATTAGTTACAGTGAAATTAGTAAGTTACAGTGGGTTTATAAGCACTTGCTAATTCAAATTAACAGATACAGCAGTGTTTCTGGACAGCGTCTCAAACTCTTTTTATAGTTTAAGCTGAAGAAAGCAGCTGTGAACAGTTTTGTGTTTGCGCACTGACCTATAATTAAGATGGTGAAATAAAAATAGTAAGCTGAAGAGCAGAGCTAAACTCAATTTTAACTATTGTACTGTTTGGAGAATTATTAGTTTGGTTTCATTTTGTCATGCCTATTTATCAGGTAGTGAGAAATTGCATTTACATGAGGGGTTTCACTTTTTACGTAATACTATCTTAAAGTACCAATCTTGTTTGTGTACAATTTTTGGATATTTAAGCCACCTCTGCTTATTTAGGTGATTTAACATAATTTTGAGTGGTTTTTTCTCCATGAGCCCCTTGTGGCTCATAATGAAGGCAGTTTTTGTTCTTACCGAGCCAGGACTAGATAATGCTCTAACAACCGTTTATGTAGGACTAAATACAGAAAGAACTGGTTCAGAAATAAAGACCAGCTCTGTCCCTGAAGGAACGTGCAGGAAGAAAAGTATTGTGTTGTGAGACATCATGGTGGGTGATTAAAGAAACAAATACCTGAGAAATATGGGCTCAAACTCACAATTCTCCAAATCAACAAGAACTTTCCACCTCCTAAACATCCATTTCTTAGGTTCAGAGGTGGGTAGTAACTAGTCACATTTACATTTATTGAGTAACCTTTTTAACAAAATGTACTTCCAGGAGTACTTTTTGTAAACATTATGAAGAAGAATCGCTACTCTTACTTGAGTAAAATACCTAGGTACTCTACCCACTATGAGTAACTTCACTGAATAAAGAACAAACTTGTTTCAACCAAAATGTACCAGAAAGACTCATCTACAGTTTATATTAAGGTGAGACTTCTTGTTTGTACTTAAGTTTTGTTGTTTTAATTCTTATTTTCTACCTGCTGAGCTCATCGACAAAAGTAAAGTCAGGTCAAGAGTTTCCATTAGAGTCGAGTCAAAGCAGCTGGATGTGGAAACCAGAACATGTGATTATTATTGAAAATGTAATCCTTTTCCAGACATGTTTGGCAGCTCAAAGCTGAAACACAGCGCGTCAGACAGCGCAGACAAGAATGGAGTGAAGAACAGACTGAAAAAGTTCATCATCAGACGCCCGTCCATGAAGACGCTGCAGGAGAAAGGCCTCATCAAAGGTTGTTTTAAATATCATTTAGTCAACGTATATTCTTTATTAAATATAATTTTCAAGGAAAATCAATCAGTCAATCAATGACTCTTGTAATGCTTAGAAAAAATAATTGAAACATCGACATATATGCACTTGAAATATATCATGCCAGAAGCAGAAGTTTAAACCAAACCTGTGAAGTAAAGTAAAACATGTTTTTATTGTTAAGTGTTCAAAATGTCTGAGAGATAAAGATAGAAGACTAGAATATCAGGAGTCTTAAGAGAATGTTGACATTTTTGCCTGAACATTTTCTCCTTTGAATCTTAGACCGAGTGTTTGGTTGCCACCTGCTGACGCTCTGCGAACGTGAAGGAACCACAATTCCAAAGTTTGTGAAGACTTGTTTAGAAGCTGTGGAGAAACGAGGTGCGTTCACTGGAAGATAACTTGTTTCATTTCTAACTCTACCCTAACACAGAATTGACTAGTCAGTCAGAGCCCATCGGTCTGGACCATCAGACCCACAACAATCTGCTCATTTAATTATTCACAAACTGTTTCAATGTTTGCAGGTCTAGAAGCAGACGGGATTTACAGAGTCAGTGGGAATCTGGCCACAATCCAAAAACTGCGCTTCATTGTTGATCAAGGTCTGTTTTGAAGCCAATGTTTTCTCACTATAACAAAATAAAGAATTTAAATTTGGATGATAAATAATGATTCAATAGAAATACATCTAATAACCCTCTGAATTATTTTGGAAAATAATCTTTTTCAGAATATTCTGTGAAATAAAGCTGCTGTGATTAGTTTGACACCATTGACCTTTCAGAAAACAGAAAAGATAATCTATCAATGAACAATATTAATCTAAAGCACCACTAATCTGTAAACTGTGCAGCTCTGTTTGTCAGGGCTGCTTAGAGATAGTTTCAGTTTCCTTATATTATCTCATGATACCTGATGGTCAGAATGTTTTACCAAAAGTTCAGTAACATCTTTCTGACTCAGCAGCACATACTCTACTGTACATCTAACACACCTCTAAACTACAGTCCAACGAACAGACTTAAACACAGTAGCATCTTTTCAAAGGTTGAGCAACTTAATAAAAAATTGACTTCAGCTTAGTCCAAACTGTCTTCCTCCATTAGTTCACTTCTAATTAACAGATGCAGCATTTTGGCCAGCTGCTAAACTATTTTACTCACTGTTGCTTGTTTAAAATGAAGTTAAAATTTAGTTTGCTTCAAAAAAGCTGCCTAAACATCCTATTTCAAACAAGCAGATGACGAGGAAGACACAATAAGCTTTGCTCCAAATATAAATGTTACTGAGAAACAGTATGACTGTTGTGAAATCTTATTTCTTTAAAGATGCAACTAATAACAGAATAAAGAAAATCATGTGTACACCTGAGATAGCAACTTTTCTCTCAGGCAAACATATAATCCAGGAATTTATTACAAAATGTCTGGTGAGGGTTTGAAACATGAATAATTAATAATCAACAATGGAATGGATGCTTTAAAACGTTTTACAACACTGTATGATAAAGATTAACTGAATGAAATTCTCTCAGACATTAAAGGCTTCCTATCGCAGCCAAGTTTCTTTAAGATAAAAATCTAATCTGAAGAGATCTTACTATCTGTAAACCATATATATTCCTGTTTCCCCACTTAGAGTAATTTATTTATAGGTGATTTTAATGATTTGCTCATGTGGCCTTGCTTTTTAACATAACTATTTAATTTAATTTAAATCGTTTTCAGTGTTAAACTGAATTTCTATTTTCTATTCTGGAAGCATAATTGTAATTTAGATAGATTTGTCTACATGACGGTTTAAAAATTAAACACATACAGAAAGTCAGAATCTTCAATAACAATTGAATAACATCAGTAATGAGGGGGAAATATTTATTTTGACTTAAACCAGATTACATTTGTCAGATGGAGACACCAAAGTCTTTGTGTCTGTTCTCTCCCAGAGGAAGAGTTGGACCTGGATCACACTCAGTGGGAAGACATCCACGTCATCACAGGAGCTCTGAAGATGTTTTTCCGTGAGCTGCCAGAGCCGCTGTTCCCCTTCAGGTTCTTCCAACAGTTTGTGGATGCAGTCAGTGAGTAAATAATCATCATTTCTTTCTTTGGGTTATTACATCTAGACTTTGTCAGATAGATTTTCCTATTGGTTAAACAATAGGGATATCTGCTGCAGTTATGATAGAAACAGACCAATTTAAACTGAAATTAAAAAAAATCTTAGGTTTAGCAATTCCCAAATGCTTAAGTGAAGATGATCAATGAAAGTCCTGAAATGTAAACTGACACTGTTGCTGCTGCTGCGTCTGAACAGGGATTAAAGACTCAAGACAGAAAACGCAGGCTGTGAAGAAACTGATCCAGCAGCTACCAAAACCCAACCATGACACCATGAAGCTGCTCTTCAGCCACCTGCAAAGGTACATCTGTTATACAATTATACACAACAAAGACACAGAATAAGTTATTAAAACATCCATGAGTTGGCAGTTAGATTTACATGAGAAGATACACCAGTCTATGTCTAATTCATTTATTTAATATGTTTCACTTAGTGAATTGAGTTGCAGAAATAAATTATTTTCTTTTCAATAATACTCATTGTTGTTATTATCGAGCATATCACAAGTGACACAGTCTTATGTAAGATTTATAGGAGCCACTGTTGTTCTGATCAAACAAAACAAAAATGAAACTTTACAAACACTATCAGCAGAAACTAAATAACTTAATAAAACATAATTTACAGAAAAGTGCAAGTTGCATAAGAAGATTTGCCTCTTTGTCTTAAAAGAAGCCTGACCATGGGATTACCACTAACAGAGATATTTTAGAGGGAGTTGGAATCCCATCTTAACTTTCCCTTTTAGCTCTATGCCATCTATGAGGAAACAGGCCAACATTAATACACACAATGCATGAAAATTTTTTTTTTCTCATGCAACTGGTAATTAGTTAACTGCACGCACTTTTCTTTTAAGACATCATACTAGATGGATTTATTTATGTTAACAGGAAGTATTTTCATTCAATGTAAAAATCCTGTATAACAAACTTTTTAGTCAGGTGGCCTTCTGAGCATGGTTGTGCAACATGGGTATGCTGTTATTACTTCATGGCTTTGTTTGTAGTCAGTGATTCAAGTGACCGGCTTCCTTATTTTTTACAGGTTAAACTCTGGTTTCTAGGCATTGTCCAAAACTCTTAAATGCCTTTGTGTTTATAGTGGTTTATGCATTATATACATGCGTAATGCTTGAAATACCTTAGTCTTTCTCTTTTCCTCTGTGCACCTCTGCAGACTACAATAATACTATGTGAGATTGTTGTGGAAAACTCAATGGATGAAATGCTGTTTGTGCAAATTTAAAAAAAAGATTGCTTGTCGTCTTTATTTTTATGCACATGCCTCATATAGGAGGAAGGAGTGTCGAGAATGCACGACACATTTATATATATTTGCATATCAAAATGGAGAAGCGTCAAGGGAAGAGTTAATTTTTTTTCTGATGTGAGCTCAATTCCACGTTGATTGGGATTTTCGAAGGAAATAATGTTGGAACAGTGCATATGCAGTTTTATATCTAGATGTCATTGTGCATATGCAGTTTACAAAATTTAGGTGTATGCCATGTTTCAGTTGGAAATCCACACTGCTTTTTGTACACAAACCCAAACCTCCAGAACCAAACCTGAACTACATCCATCTTGAATGTTAAAATATTGTAAATAATACGGCATCAGACCCATATCTGAATGAAATCTGAATGTAATACACCTGAACCAGAACTGACCCAAACCTGACACTATAAACTAAATCAAATAGACCATGTCGTTATCCTTTGTTCTGCTGGAGGTAGACTCCATCCAATAACTGCTTCTTATATCAATAATCCCTTTCACTGTTTTTTCTGCTTTTTTTCCCAGAGTTCTGGGTTTTTCAAAGAAGAATCTGATGTCCACTCAGGGTATTGGTATTGTGTTTGGGCCAACACTGATGTGGCCTGAGCTGGATGGAGGAAACATGGCGGTCAACATGGTTTACCAGAACCAGATCGTGGAGTTCATCCTCATCGAGAGTCGAGAGATATTCAGCCTTGATAAAAAGTAAGAAGAGCAGGAAGTCAGATGAGACTGATGGACTCAGATTCCCTCATCACCAGTAGAAAATCATTCAACTGAAGCAGCGTTTGGTTGCCTGGAGTGTAAAAAGAATTAAATGTATTGAAATGTTTGATCATTAGTCTTTTTTCATACACAAACATGTGAAGTTGATCAAATAAAACTGTAAATATTAAAATATTATAACCTTGCAAGTGACTGTTTCTTCCATTTTTTTTTACAGAATTTAAGTAAAAATGCTGAACATTTATTTTCAAATGTATAATGTTATTTGCATATATTAAACAGACTGGTGTATATGATACATATATCAGTCCAAACTCTGTTTAGAACTGCTGGATATGCAGATTTCTTCAGATAAAACACAATAAATATATATATTTATTTATTGTGTTAATATATAAACACAAGCGTGCTTACCAGCGGATCTAGCTCAGTGCCCAGTATCTACAAACTCACATATCAGCCCGTTAGTCCGAGTTGAATAGAAACTTGTGTCTGGAAAGTTTTAATCTGAGCAAGAAAACATAGAGGCAACATGTCAGACATAACTAACACTTTATTTCTGTCAATGAGGAGACCAGAAGATTGTGCTTTAAACACTGGAAGGAAAAATTAAGATCTGAAATCAACAATAAAAACATGAGCTATCAGTTTAAAATAGGCCTGCAATAAAAATTTTTTTAAAAAAATACAATCGAATGCAATGAATAAACAAATACAGCAAATAAATTTGATAAAGCAGCAAGCAATTGACAGGAAAAAAATTATACATTAAATAAATAAATACATGAAAATAAATATAAACAAACTGCACTAAAATAAATACAGTAATATCATTGCAGTTTAATAAATACAGCACATTAAATATGTAAAACATTGCAGGGAAATAGTCATTTAATTCCACTTAAATAAATATATAAAATAACAATAAAAACATAAAAACTTTTATACAAATACTTATGCAAAAATAATTACATTAAATATCACACAATAATTAAAGTGAAGTGTTAACATTAAAATAAAACTATGAAACATCAGTGATTGTGATTACAAATATCAAAAATAACAACTACAGCACAACACTTCCATAATATCTGAATCCTACAGACAAAAAACCCCACCACAGTTCTAACAAACACCATCCAGTTCATGATGCCTTTAGGTGAATCTGGTTTACTGCATTATCTCTGAGGGAATGTAGGAACTGTAGAAACTATCAGGAGCAGCTGAGGAAGTCTCCAGCAATAACAATGCAATTAAAAATTAATATAAAAAGTATAAAAATGTCCGGTAATAAAATATAAAATGCTGAAAGGCAACACTTTTATTGGTATGTTTAAACATTCATAAAAGGAAATTGTAAAACTCAAGAGATGGCAGAAATAATAATAGTAATAATAAAAAACGATTATAAAACTGCAAAATCATAAAACCACGATGATGTGCAAACAGTAAACATTATTTGAGGTATTTTTTTTCAATAAGGTTTATATAGTTTAAATACAATTATATACTTCAAAATCAAATGAATAATAAATGAAGTATTTGTTTTAATTGATCTTATTAATTAAATGATTACATTTTAAAAGCATTATTATTATTATTAATAATAATAATATTATTACTATTATGATTGTTATCAGTAGTGGTGTTATTATTATTATTATTATTATTATTAGTAGTAGTAGTAGTAGTAGTAGTAGTAGTAGTAGTAGTAGTAGTAGTAGTAGTAGTAGTAGTAGTAATAACAGCTGTTAGAAGGACAAAGACAGGTTTAAAAATCCCAAAAATGTAATTTCTTGTATTACATTTAAATGAAAACAAATACAAAAATCAGACCTGAGATGAAAAACTGTGTTTTCTAATAATTTTATCAGCAAAGTGTCTAACAGTTTAAAGTTAATTTAAAGATAATGATTCTAGCATTTTACTTTAATGCATCAATGTGCTTGATTTTGGTCATATTTTAGCTTTAGGCTACTGTCTTCTAAAGTTCAGTTTTTAATACTGCAGAAGGAAAAGCTGAATGTTGGATAGGAACAGATCAGACTCGGAATAATTAAAATAATCAGCTTGGTTTTTCTATAGAAGAAGTCCGAGTCAGGGGACAAAGGCAAAATCTTCTTGGCTGTTAAAGTGGAAAGTTGAAGAAATGAGGAGAATGTTCCCAGGAAAGGCAGAATGGTGAGGACAGAAGAATTCAGAAGTGATCTTCAGAAACAAAAAACTGATCCAGAGTCAGCTGTTATCTGTAAAGACAGAAAGTCAAATTTTTGTTATAAAAAAACAAAATAAAAGCTAAAAGGTAATTTGAAGAGTAACGACCCTTTTTTAGTCAGCTTCATTGACTATTTCTTGGCAAAATATCAGTTCATTCAGAACTCAATTTTTCTCATCCAAAAAATGTAAGACTCTTGTTTCTCCATTTACCACCAGTCCCTCGCTTTGAATCTTTAGATCAGTTCTCTGCTATAGTACTTGTAGGCTATTCATGTAGACATTAAAACATTTAATGGTTTCTTAATTAAATAACTTTACTAAAAATGTTCAAAGACCAACTCTCTCTTGCCACCACACTCTTGATCTTGCGCTCCTGTAGTATTTCACAAACATAAGTGTCATTTCTATGTGACCAGTCTTTCCTGAGGACATTTAGGAAACTTTGAGTTTAATACGACTGATTGTTGTGCAGCTTACAATAAATCTCCATTAGACAAAACTGTAACAATTTTAAAAGAATATCTTTAATAGGTTATGTAGTATTACAGAGCTGTGGAGCAGAGCTCAGAAACCTAATTTCTGGCCCTTCGCAAATCGATTATTTTGTTGATATGGTTACAATTTCACTGCATACAGCAATAGACACCCCCCCCCCCCCCCCCCCAAAAAAAAAGGGCAATAAGTTGGGGAGGCAGGTTTCTGTTTAATGTGCTTTAAAAGTTAAAAGACAAATCTAAGATGCTCTACATCTGGGGTCTGCAACCTGAGGATCTGGAGCCATAAGTGGCTCTTTGGGCTTTCCACAATGGCTCTAAATAACTTTGGCTAAAAAAGGTAAAGAGCCAACTAAGGTTTTTAAATATAGTTATAACAAATGCAGATTTCAGCAGTTTTTCTGTTTTATAATTGTCCTGAATTTCCACTATTAACTCTAAAGCAACCAGTAAAATCTTTTTGTATCTTGTCAACTTGTTTACATCAGTTTTCACAAATATCAACATCCCATAGAAGAAAAATCTTATCTTTATTTAAAACCACCATAAAAATAAATTGAAATGGCTCTTGAAAAAATAACAACACATTTCCTATAGTAGATCCTAATATTTTTTTAAATTTTTTTTTAAATGGTCATGTAAGATTTATTTAGCTGGTTTGAGGGCAAAATGGCTCTTTGGATAGTAAAACTTGCAGATCCCTGCTCTACATATTAGGAATAATATCATCTAGAAGGGCCAGTTAAAGTCATCACTCTGTTAGTTAATTTACCCCTTAGAATAAATAACTTCATAAGGTCTTTACACAGCAAAGAAAAATATAAAAAAATCCCTCTAATCAGCAAAAATGTTCTACATTAGAAATTCTTTGTTTTAATTTGCATCACTTGTCTACCTTACCAAATTCTTTACAATTAACTAATGCACAGATTACAAAATTATTTAAAATTTTTTTAGGATTTTATGAAGTGACTTGGCCACTTCAGGTCTGAACTCTTCAATGTGACTTTCTCAGAAAATCATTTTGGTTTACAAACCTTGAAATATTCTTCTGTCTCTAAACTGTTAAAACACCCATAACCACCATTTTTTCTAACCACAAAACCCTGATTCTTAGACTCCATACATTCTTGTGTACTTGAGGGATTTTGAGTTTTACCATAAACTTGTCGACTAAAATTTACATTAAAAGGCTGATTATTTATCTTAGTCTTATTGCAGTGAAACAGTAAAGCCTCATTTTTTTGTATTAATTCATTATGCATGACTAAAAGCTAAGGCCTCAGTCCTGATTGGGTCAGACTGCCGTAAAGCTGCTGCTTTTACTGACCTGGAGTCACTTGTGGCTTCACTGTGGAAACCGAGGCTGTTGTTGTTGTTGAGCTGCTGAATGTCGGGAGGAGTGATGGCGAGGACTGGAGGCCACGCCTCCTCCTCTAATGGTTGGTTTAATGGACTGGGAGGAGGACGGATGATGGTACTGGTGCCCGGCTCTAATTGGCTTGGCTGCATGAACACAGGAATCAGGTGAGTCACTTAAGACCCTGCAGGGTTCAGATTTCCAACGAGTTTGCTGGAACTAGGGGATCTCACCAATCTGAGCAGAGTGTCCCCTCCTGGAGATGTTCTTGGACCGGACTGCCTCTTTGATCCGGTCCACTTCCTGCTGGTACCGCTTGCGGTCCCTCAGCGCTGACTCCTTGGCATTCTTCAGGGCCGTTTCTAGCATTTTCACTCGCTCCGCGTTAGCTCTTAGCCGCCGGTCCAGTTTGGGGAGCTCACAACGCAGGTCAGCGTTATCCCGGACGAGCTAAGAACACAGAGACTTAAATTGAATCCAGGTAAGCCTGTTTGAGGGCTGCACTTCATTACACAGATGTAATTCTTCATCAAACGAATAGAGTTTGTTAAACATTAGAGAACAAACAGCACCATTAAGACCAAGGACCAGATAGGTCAGGGATAAAGCTGCGGAGATCCTTAAAGCAGAATGAGGTAATAATGAAGAAAGGGGAATCCTTCCTTCAGCAGGGACAGAGAAGCTAGTTAGAGTAGCTAGAAGAAGGTAAATACAGAGCATATCTGGAAGCAAACCTCATGATGTTGGATTCAGAGATCACACTAATGCACTTTTCTTAAAATCTTAAAATTTCACATAATGAAAATCGAAGACTTAATCAAATTTAAAACTCTTGCGGTAGTGCACAAAGCAAGCCGTGATCTACTTCCCGGCAATATACAAAAAATGTTCAACAGTAGAGAAGATGTGGTGTTCGCACCAAACTTAAAAGTCTGGGGCTCAGCCAAGCTAGAGTTGTGTAGTGGAGTAGGTTAGATATAGAAATAAAAAGGAGTACCATGCTAAGACAATTTAAAAGCAGGCATACATATGTCATCTTTAAAAAAATATGCATGTAACCCAAACATTTAAATGTGATAATTTGTAACATTTTCAATAAGTACTACTAGATATCTTCTTTCTGGACAATTGTTTTCAAAATAAGACTCTGTATTCATGTAACTGTGCTTTGATTTGTAATGCCTCCTTTTATCAGAAGACTGCATATGTCATGAATAATTGTAATTCGGAGTAGGTTCTTATAAGTTCTTGAACTTCTACCTACTCCTTTTGAGCGCTACTGAAATGTCTTAACATCTCAATGTAAATCTTGCTTGTATTGTTGCTCAAAGAAATTGAAAAAAAAAACAAAAAAAACTGTAAGAGGCAGCCAAAGACTTGAAACTGTTCAGGTTCACCCTCCAGCAAGGCATCCACACTAAACATACAGTCAGAGCTACAATGGGATGCTTTAAATCAAGCCTATTCATCTGGTAGAACGGCCCAGTCAAAGTCCAGACCTAGATTCAACTGAGAATCTGAGACCAGTCCTGAAGACTGATATTCACAGATGATGCTTGTCCAATCGGCTATATTTGAAAAGAAAAAATGGGAAAAACATTCAGTCTCTCTTGAGGTCAAAAAGCTGGTAGAAACATACCCTAAAAGTAATAAATACCTACAAACTATTCACTAAGGAAGGCTAAATGACAACAAACAATGCAAGTTTTTAAAAAGGTATTGGGGAACATTTTTTAAAAACCCTTTAATGCTTTTTGTTTCAGTCAATTATATACAATTCCAATAAAATACACTAAAGTTTGTGATTTTCCCACATTAGAATGTAAAACAAGTGGTATTAATACTTTTGTAATGCACTGGAAAATACTGTGCATTCTTCAAAATAAAGCGTACTAACTATAATATGCAAAAATATTAACATTAAGTGTGAACCTGTTAAAACTCCTGATCCTGAATTGTTTTAGATCTCATTTACCTTGAATATGAGCAAACTTGTACTTAACTGCACCTTGCCTCTTTAAATAAAGGATCATGAAAAGCTTCATCAACATCTCCAAAAATCTTAACAACTTCTTCAACTGAAAAGTCAAAGATCTTTACAGAAACATAGATTAATGTGCTAAATGACGCTTTCTCCCCTGAAACAACGGAGCAGCTGGGTCGCTGTGATTCCTCACCTGCTTGTGGACTCTGCTGAGCTGCTCCAAGTTATTTTCTAGGAAGATGATCCTCTGTCTCTGAGCCAGACTGCCGCCGGCCTCGTCGCTGTCGTTCTCTGAGCTCTGTTCAACGCGGAGGACAAAACTTTCTCCTTAGCTCTACAGGTTTAGCAGAAATTTCTAAAGTGTCCTGAAACAGCTTCTGTTACTATAGACGGATAAATAAAAAGTAACTGGTTTACTGTTACAAGTCAGTTGTGTCTGATTATAACACCTGTTAAAAGTTTAATGTGGAAAAACTGGTGTGGCATAAATTTCACATCTGAAATCAATATGACAAAACCGCCTGACAGCCAATCAGTAGCAACTTAAATGTCAGATTCACAGATTAACACGATCTCTGTTACTTGATCAGAACATATCCAACAGAACCTGTCCTGCTCATGGCAGAAACTGAAAACTCTGATTTGTCTGTGCTTACGTTCTTGACTCGAGAAGCGATGTCTTGAATGAACTGGATCCGCAGGTTGGTAAGGGTCTGCAGCTCTTTGGTCTGGGAAATAAAAGCAAAATCATTTTCAAACCACTAATCTGGTCTATTTTATCTGAAAATGTAGATCAATTAATATGACCCAATGAAGCTCATACCACAGTTTCCTCCAAACCCTTCAGGTCCTCCTTGGCTTGTTCTCTCTTCTCATTCAGGAACCTGAAATTAAATCACAAGACTGCAGATTAAAAAACTGAATCGCAGCAGCGACAACAAAAGAAAACATGATAATCTCAGTAAAGCATCTAGCTTTTAAGATTCCAAACAAAAGAAACATAATTAAATTATTAAAGTCTGATTTTTAAGTTGCAGCGCCCCCTTCCATCTACATCATGTGAACGAAATCAGGTGGAAATAAACAGATTTTACCTTTAAACTCCTGTTGGCTGTACAGGAAGCAAAGAGGGACAAACTTACTGCAGTTTCTGGAGTCTTTGCTCTTTGTTTTGGTCCTCGGCTCTGAGTTTATCAAAATCCGACTGAAGTTTTCTGTTCTCCAGCTGAAGAGCCTGATTCACACTGAGAGATGAACACAGAAGCTTTGTTAGAGAAGATGAGACTTTACCATTCAGGAATTATGATCAGATAATTTTGTCCAGAAATTACAGGCCTTCTAAACGGGGTAACAGTACCCCCTGCTGTTTGGTCTGTACGTGCAGGCAGTATAGTGATGAATACTATCAATAAACACCTAAAAAAGTGCAAAACCTAATAAAGCTGAAGTTTATGTTTCATATCCATGGCATGATATTATTTTTGCTATGAGGTAGTTAAAAGGTGACTGCAGATACGAGTCAGGCTTAAAGCCACATATATTGTTGTTCATATCACTTAGTTAAAGATATGGCAATGTTGAAACAATCTAGTGTTAGAAACCATTGTTATATGTTATAAATGAACATACACACACATATATATATATATATATATATATATATATATATATATATATATATATATATATATATATAGATAGATAGATAGATAGATAGATAGATAGATAGATAGATATAGATATATGTGTATAAATTTATGTGTGTGTGTGTGTGTATGTTATACATTTTAAAAGGGATTTTGGGTCATTTCAGAATGACTGCTTCAATGCATTAAAGCAGAAAATGTTTACTTCTTCAAAGGCACTACAGAAAACATTTGATCACAGTAAAAATTTAATAATTGGTACTCTTTGAGATGATCGTTGTCTCTCTGCTTCTGCTCGATCTCATCACGGAGTCGACTCAGCTGTTTCTGATGCACCTCCCTGTGGTTCTCCATCTGTTCCTCCAGCGTTCTCTGCCAAACCCAAAGCAGCAGAACATCATATATCTTAAGGAACATATCAGGTTTCCTGGTAAAACGTATCACAATTTTTAAGTTTCTAGTCCAACCAGCTGGAAATCTATGATGATAATGATAAATATCTTCAATCAGAACTCTGTAATATTTTATAGAATCACGGGTAAACATGTAACATTAGTCTTCTGTTAAAGCTGTTACAAAATACACTCTGTTTATGTCTTTACCTGCACCGGCCAGAGGAGGGCGCTGTATAGCAACTATCATTCAGTACAGTTCAGTTTAATCAAGAGTAAACTGGGTTGGCTTATCAAATTATTAAAGTGAAGACATTGATAAGTGAGATCAAACTTTTTGAAGAGAGATGGCTGAATGAATCTGAAGAACCTGAATCCCTGACTCCCAGCTCTGTTTAATAATCTCCTGTAGATCCTAAAGAACCACGAGTGAGCATCAAGGCTCTTTACCTTCATCTCCACCGCGTCCTTCAGTCTGCTCATGTGTTCTTTCTCTTTGTCCATCACCGTCACCTCATGCATCTGACCTGAAAACACAAAGAACCATCTCAGTTTGGTAATCTCTCAACCAATCACAGAGCAGATTTTTATTTCTGTAAACATGATGGAGGCCCTGACCCTGAGCGTGGAGCTTAGCAATCTCCTCCATCAAAGCATCCTGACTCTCCTCCAGCTGCCTCTTCTTCTGCTCCATCCTCTGCAGGTCGGCGCTCAGGGACTCCAACTTGGCTTGAAGCTGCAAAAACAGCAACATAAAGACCCGACCACATGAACAACAACAAACCCCAAACCACACAAGGTCGTCTGGCACAGCAGCAGTAATATGAAGTACGATCAGAGTCAGCAGGGTGTCTTTTGGTACATTTTGGTGTTGATTCATAAGAAAACATCTGTAAAAAAGCTCATAACCCACAGAGAAAGGGTTCCTGCAGCAGCTTTGCTGATTTCAGATTAAAACCTTAATGTCCTCATATCACAGGTCCAGGTTTGCATTGTGAAATCTAATCTTTCAGCGAATCCACATTTTTACATTAAAGTGCACAGAAAACCATCTCAACCCTCACGGGGAATAATTAAAGATACACTGAGAAGTCCGCCGTTGACCTGAACCAGACGATTTAGCCATCAGTGAGTTAAAGTTTGTTATTTATAGTAAGAGAGATGTTGAAAATGAGGTCAGAGGAAACACAGAGACATGGAGCTATTTAAAAGGAAACAGCATGGTTTGTGGTTCCATGGGGCTGCAAGACAGAACGTGACTTTCTGCAGAGCCTTAAAGCAAAGCTGCTCTGTCTTATCCTGTTAGCTGAAGATCTGGAGATATTGGCAGTGCTCTAGATATGTCTGAGCTAAGGTAAGGATGCACTTTCTCTAGAGCACACACATGCAAATCGTGCTAATAACTACTGCAGGTTGCTAGTTCAACTCTGCAAAAATGGAACTAAAAGTAAGTAAAATGTTCTTGAAATTAGTGTATTTTCCTTGATTTGAGCAGCCAAATAAGACTATTTGCCAATGGGATGAGTATTTTTACCCCTAAGATGAGATAATTAGATATACGGCACTTGAAATAAGATGATAGAGATGAAATGTTCTTATTTTAAGTGCAAAACTCTTATTCCATTGGCAAATAGTCTTATTTAGCTGCTCAAATCAAGGAAAATACACTCATTTCAAGAACATTTTACTTACTTTTAGTTCCATTTTTGCAGTGAACAGTTAGAAAGCTAGGTTACAATGTGAACTGTGAAAAAATGTAGTCTTCCTTTAAAACTCACAACATCCTGTTTTACAGCAGATGCTCCCTCATGAATGGTCTGTTACCTCTGCTCTGTTCTTAAATCTTTTATTTCATAGTATATGAAGAGAACTTTAATTAGGCAAGTCAAAGCTTTACAAAAACAGGACAACCTGGATACACTTCTGATCGGTGTGTCTGTGACAGCCTTATAAAGCCGTCACTGGCCAGGTGTGTTTTACCTGAGAGACCAGGAGCTGGCAGGCACTCAGCTCCTTCTCGTTGGCCTCCGTCCTGCAGGTGTTCTCCGCCAGGTTGACCTCCAGCTGTTTGCTGCGGTTCACCAGAGATTTGACCTCAGACTTCATCTTACTGATGTAGAGGCGAGCCGTGGTGAACTCCTCCTCCATCACGCCGCTCACCTCGGCCATCTGGAAGCGTGCAGGAAAGAGTCTGTCAGGCTGCGAACACCTGCTGATGCAGCCAGGATGTTACAGTTCTCAGGATTTGCCTAAACGTCAGCGTTTGCGGCTGCCTGTGTACACAGTGAAGTGGGAATGGTAGTCTTACAGCTTTGAGCTCTGTGGTCCCGAGGACACTGCCGATCTCACTGAGGTCTCTGATCAGCAGGTTGAGGATGTCTGCAGACCTCTTCTTATGGTGAGAGCTGAGCTCCTGCAGGGCGGACAAATCCCTCTGAGCCACCTCCAGACCCGCCTGGAACGGCAGAACATTGTTGGAACACCACCCAGCATTTCCTGACATCTTTACACTGCTTAAAAGGTGCATGGCCACGTTATTTGACTTTTCAGACGGGGACTTTATTTTTGACCAGGCGGTTTAAAGGACTCACAGTTTTGTGTGCAAGCTCCTCGTTCAGCTGCTCGTTGCAGCGGTTCTTGTTCTCCACCTCCTGGCTCTTGTGGTCGTAGTTGACCGCGAGCTCCTCCAGCGCCTGCAGCACCTCCTTCACCTCCTCTTTGGCCGAATCGCTGTCCCTCTGCAGCCGGTTCAGCTCCTCCTGCAGACGTTCGTAGTCCTGACGGCCGGACGCCAGCAGCTGTGGGAGCAGAACACCAGCGGCGGTGAGGAGGACGGGTCAGCTGTGGCGCTGTAAGGCGGGGATCCCGTGTGAAGCGTACCTCGTCCTGTTCTATCAGCTGCTGTTTGAGCTTCTCAGAGGTCTGGCTGTGCAGGTTGATCTCATCATCCTGAAACACGAGTCCTTAGTTGTAAGGGTTCTGATTTAATCTTGTCATCGTCAACCTGCTGCAGGTAGAGGTGAAACTCACCTTGTCGTCCAGCTGCTGGTAGAGGTTGGTTATGAGCGTCTCGTACTGCACCTTCTCCTCCTCGCACAGCGGTACGGTGGGCGGGGCCAGGCTCTCGATCACTGCTGGCGTCTCAGCGGCGCTCTTCTTGTTTCTGTTGCTCAGCTGCTCCTCCACAGGCACAGCCTCACCTGGAGAGGTTCAGAAACAGTCAGAAACACCCAGCAGCTTGTTTTTTTTTAATTCACGTCCAGTTTCAAACTCAAAGTTACTAACGATCCTTTTATTAAAAAAGTAAATCACTACGGCCCTTCTTACCTCTGAGGTATTTTCCATTTCTAACTATCAGTGTCAAAAATAAAAAGTCAATCAGCAGTTTCTAAAATCAAATTTTTCTGCCTTTGAAACCTGGAATAATGATGTTAACCAGGATCTTAACTTCCAAAGAGTTGCTGAGTGAAATTATGGTAATCATCAAATGATTTTAAAGTTGAAATTAATAAAAATAATCATAATAATAAACCAGTTGGTGGCCTAGCACAGAGCAGGAGTTACTTTAAAGGGGCGTTTCCACTGCAGGAACATTTTCCCGTAATTTTTATTTCCTGTTGTTGTTCCCGCTGCAGGAAGCAGGGCTAAATAAAAGCCTCAGGATAAAAACTGACCGCAGACGACTCCTTTTAGAGATGTAGTAAGTTTTGGATGTGACTTGAATATCAGTGATTTACAGCGTTTATTTTAAAATACACTAATAAAACCAACCGACCTTTTGGAAATTTTAACTGTATAATTTCCATAAAGCACAAATCTACATTTTCGGCATGTGTGGAGGCAGGAAAGGGATGAATACATTTCTAACCGATATTAGCAGCTATTCTTCATGTCTTAGAGACTCTGAGCAACATGATAAAGTTAAAACTGAGCATAACAACAGCCTTGGTGCAGCTTTAGTCCCCCAGCTGATTCTCCTCACCTTTCCTCCATCGCTTCAGCTCATTCTCCAGTTTCTGGATCATGATGCTCAGACTTCTGTTCTTTTCCTTCTCCTTCTCATACTTCTTCTTCCACTCCTCAGCAGTCAGCTCCAGGTTCACAGAAACTGTGTTCTTTATGGTTTTAGCTCTGAAACGTGAAATCACAGAGAGAAGCACAGAGTCAGGAATAACACGCTGCTCCAAGAGTTCAGCTCTTAAACTGATCCCCCAAAGTTTCAGACTTTCCCGCTGAGAATGGAACCCCCTGAAGCCCATTCAAGGGATTTCAAAACCAGCTCTCAGTCCTGACCGCCACATCCAGTCTAATGTGGGTTAGAGTTCCTCCTGACGCTCCATTGGACTCTGTTCTTTGCTAATAGACCGTCTGTCATGAACACCACAGTAACTGTGAACTGTACCTCTGTCCGAACATGAGGGTGGACTTGCTTTCCGCCTCGTTGTAAACAGACGGGGAGCAGCAGATGATGATGGTGGTCCGACAGTTTCCTCCCAAGGAGTCCTGCAGAATCCTGGTCATCTTACTGTCCCTGTACGGGACGTGGGTTTTCTGCAAGCAGACACACAACACACTGAAGATGCGATCAATAATGGTTGATTACTTGGTTTGGAATCCTGCCCTTTCTGTCACTCTGGTGTCAGAAACATCTAGAACCACTTTTCTGTGTTGCAGCCTGTAGGATCATCTCTTCATTCCCTCTCATTAAATGCTTCAGTGGTCTTTGACCTAAACTCTTAATAAAGAGCAGAAGGCATGCTAAATCTGTTTTAGAGTCTCTAATATTGAATCCTATACTTTGTAACAAGTTCAACATTCATATTCTCTTTGAGCGATCTGTCTTAACGAAGCCTAACAGTAAAAGTTACACTGAAGTGGTTCAGAGGAGGTGCTTATGAACTGACTGAATCAACCCAGGGTTAAAGACTGAGGGTATCTGTGCGTTTATGAACAACATGCAGAGCTGAAATAGGACAACCAATCACAATGAAGCGTTGTGTCAGTCGTTGTGTCCTTGGGTAAGGCACTTCACCCGCTTCAGTCTACCCTGGTACAGCATGATGTAGCTCACCATGGTCTACATCTCTACTCTTGACACCAGCTTGGCTTTACGAGAAAAACTACTGAACCCTCTATAGTTCCCTCTATAGACCTCTATTCTGCTTTCATTGTTCCAGCTCCAGGTCTTATCCTGCTTAAATAAAACAACTTCCCTACAGCATATCATCTGGTCATTGCTCACCGTTCCTTCACTCAGCGCAGCAATGACGTTCCCAAGAGCAGACAGAGACTTGTTGATGTTCTTCGCTTCATCCAGCACAGACCCTTCTGCTCCAGTTTTGCTGACCTGAACAATAGCATCAAAATGTCAGAAAGGGAAATACTAAAGAAAAAAAGATTAGCTGGGAAATCGACGGATTAAAGAATACGGATAGAGGGACCTCTGGATGTTTTGGAGAGTTACCTTTTGTTAGTTTATTGCAAACAAAAATACCACAACTAGAAAACACTGAAAAGTCTTTGGTCAAAATGGCCAAGAGGATGAGAGAAACAAGGTTAGACCTTCTCGCTCCCTGCCAGGTCGACCAGATAAAGTTTCCCAGACAGTTTCATCTCCGTCTCCACGTTCTCCTGCTTGATGTTGATCAGGAAAATACTGTGACTGCGAGAACTGTGCTCGTTCATGTCTGCAGGAAGAAGACGGGTGAAGAACAGATGCGTCAGCTGGAGATACAACAGAGGAACAGCGCAGCCCTCGTCTGAGGCCATGCACACCACCATAGCCGCTGTCTTTTCAACCAATGATGCCACATTGGTTCCCAATGTTTTCTATGTTCTGACTTTAGGAACACATGCTGACTATTGACAGAGCAGAAACACCAAATAGTATTCTGTTCTAGCTTCAAGAAAACAGTGTCTGTAGCTGCACTAATAGAGAAGTGGTTATAGTAATACTTCAGTAATATCAGATGCACTGGAACACCTACTGGTGACAGCGACGTGTCTGTTTGCTTTTCCTTCGTCGATCACGTCCATCACCTCCTCGGGACTCGACACAAAACGCTCAGTGCAACCCTGACAGCAAACATGGAAGACATCAAACACGGGCTGCTACTACAGTTCTCAGTTTTAAACAATTAATTAAATATATCATTATTGTAGTGCTTTGCAAACATGCACAATATACAGTCATGGGTCAAAGAATGTCTCCATGACACCTTTGCAGCTTCTTTAGTAGTTAGGGGCGTGTCCATCATTATGACCACTTTGTATATGCAGGAGTTTTGGTCGTTACCTTGTCTGGACCAAACAGTTGTGTGTTTACACAGTGCCAAGAAGGAGAGGCACAAGTAACAACATTATAATCAATCTGGGAAGGGTTATAAGTCATTTCTAATTTATTAATCCACCATTCTTTCAAACTGTTATTCAAAAGAGGAAACATTTGGGTTAGATACCAGTGTTTGAAACTAACCTAAATGCAATGCTTCCAGAGTGCTAAGAGATATTAAAAAAACCAATATTCATCTGGAAGTCTATAGGCCTCAGTTTGTAAACAAAATGTTTAATAAATGTCAGGAACATTAGAAAAAAGACTGAACTATGGAGAAATGCCTTTCTCTCTATAAAAGAAAATGGCTGCACCACTTAGGCTTGACAAGTACAGATGTGTAAAATTAATGCACAGCACTGGGTTTGGAGAAACCCAAACAAAGCCTATCACTTACATTAGATGTCAAACATAATGGTGGAGATGTGGGGGGTTTGCTTTGTAACTGCCAACAACGGCGGGAATGGAGACTTTGTTTGTCCTCAAGATTACTACAAAAACATTACTACTGCAGTACTCTGCCTGAGTTGTGCTGATAATAATGTTCTAATGGTAAAGCAGCACTGACATATTGTTTCATGTGATGTTGCAAAACTGCTTTGCTAAAACTGGAGTTCTAATTAAAGCTACATGTGACAAATGACGTGGTAATGATAATGTTGTAAAACACTAAGTAGTTAAAATGTTATGCGACTGAGGTACCTTGACGTAGGGAACCCTGTTTTTATCCTCGTGAACAGCCAGGTTGGTCTTTGACACTGAAACATTAAACTTTGGTCAGTAAATGTTAACGAACTCTTGGACCTTAAAAATCAGAAAACAGATGAAACGCCTCACCATCCAGCAAGTCTCTGATTTTATCCAAGTAGATTTCAAAGTAGGAGACCTGCAGACAGAGAAGATCGCATAAATGATACATGCAAACATTTCAGAGCACTGGTATGCAGTGCTCTGAAATGCTCTCAGGTCAGCTGGAACCTAATAGTGTTACTGATGATCTGATCACCTTGATGTGGAACTCCAGGTTCTCGTCCATAGAGTAGATGTGGTCAAAGATGTCCCTGGAGATCCGGGGGATTATCCCCATCATGTGGGGGTCATGCAGGGTCCCCTGAAACACAACATCATGTTCACAAAGACAAACCAACATGATGCATCACTCAGCAGCACATTTACCTCCATGGTGTGGGTCTTTCCTGATGACGTCTGACCGTAAGCAAAGATCGTTCCATTGTATCCTCCCAACACGTCTGAAACACCAGATAAAGATACAAACCACTGATGTAACGGCATAAAAAACCAACCAGGGAAGAAAACACCATAAAACACGAAAGACAATCTGAAACCGCTGAAATTTAATTTAATTTCTAAAGAAACCAATGCTCATAATACAATCATATTATGTATTTCAGCCTCACCTTTGACAATCTGTTTAGCACAGGTGTCATACACCTGAATCTGTTCAGTGCTGGGAGGAAAGACTCTGTCGAACACGTACGGCTTTCCCTGAAACACAGGAAAGACTTTGTCAAAATAAAAGACTCTCTCAAACACACACATATGAATATAGTTTCAATAAGTATTCAGCTACAGCCAAAGTTCTTAGATCACGCCACTCTCAGCTCTTCAAAGATTCAAAGATTCTTTATTGTCACCCCGTCTTACCGTGGTGACATTTCTTTTATGCCACTCCGGCTAAAAGTACACATAGTAAGAAAACCAAACAGGCAATGAACAAGGATTACAGTGTGTTTTTATTATAGCGTTCAAAAGATTAAAAAAATTTAAAAGATGAACATTTAAAAGTTTGTATGAACTAGTTGTCCTTCATGAGTCACAGCTAGTGACAATACAATGAGTGATAATAATGAGGTAGTAAGGTGCTTTTGTGCAATGATGATTTGAGGCTTCATTTACAGAAATATGCATTTAGATATTCAGAGATAATAGTGTGCAGGTTTCTTGTTTGTAGTTTTCTAGTTTGTAAATTTGTTACTTGTGGTTCATTGTGGGGGTCATTGTGAAAGCTTTCCCCACACCTAACCTTTTAGGCAAAGTACATTGACTGTGAGTACTTGGTCACAAAAATCATCAGACAGCTGATGTAATCTCTTTGGAAGGAGTTGGATGGTGGAGCCGCGCACACTGAGGAGTTGGTGGCGTAACGCTGCGCCATGCGTTTATGTAGTCGTTTAGTTTCTCCAATGTAGGAGTCTGAGCAGTCCTCGCTGCATCGGACTGCATACACAACGTCGCTCAGCTGGTGTAGAAATGTTTTCAGAAAAATACTGAGTTAAAGTCCAGTTGTCTCCAAGAGCCCGTTTGTGGCTGTAATGCATTTAATTGAAAGAGGGAGAAATTATCAGAAGACTCTAAGTCTGACCACAACAAACCCACAGCCTTATGTCTTTGTGCTTACTGATGCCTTTTTCATAAAAAGGATGTGCATAAAACACATCTGCGAACACATCCATGGGTGTTTGTGTGTCTGCTGCTGTGAATCTCGTAAAAACCTCTGTAAGCTGCTGACATTTGAAGGTTGGAGGGTTTATCATCAGCCAACAGATCCGCAAACATCAATTCAAAGAACACAGAGAGTAGAAAATGCACGCTACAAGAAATAGAGACGCAGTATTTCAAGCTAATGAAAAATAGAACAAACCATTCTGTGGATTTGTGTGAGGCTCTGGGAGCTGAGCTGTAAAGCTGGACCAGGGGAAAAAATGGCAGGACTAACCAGGACTCTCACTGTGATGAGCATAAAAATGTTACATTTTAAATGGCTGCAGGTCAGACACTGATTTCGCCCTTAATTGTTTTTGTAGCTGCTTTTATGTGTCTTAGCAAATAAATATGAGCACCGAGCTGTGAATTGGGACATGATCATCAATGTTCTGTAGTTCTACAGGCTGTAGAAAAGACATTTTCTTGATTCAAGTTCAACAAACGCTAAGGACAAGACAATATATGTGTACGGCTACTAAAGTCTCAAAGTCGTGAACCAGTGATCATCTGATACTTAATCGCTCCTTGCAAAACCAGCATTTACCCAAACCCTGTTGTTTCTCCACTTCTTAAAATCTGCCGTCGTCTGACCAGAGGTGTTAGCATCTTTAGTTTTTAAAAGCCTTTGAACAGTGGGTGTGTCTAGAAATTTAAGAACTCGTTGTTCGCTCACAACAGCATGCAGTTTGCTTAAAGTTCCAAATAATAAGTAGAGGATGTAAAACTGACCTGACAGAACCTGATTCTCAAAAACACCTAAAAATAAAAAAGCATCCCCAAATTCAGTTAGATGCTGTTCTTACACCCTTTGGGGTAGATGCAAAAGCTTGGTGTCTTTGTAAAGTTAACACTTTAGATTTCTTAACTGAGTAGTCCAATGTGTTGTACTGGTAAGCAGTTTTTAGTTATTTAAATTTGAACACACATAGATTATTATTTTTTTTGTTCTTGTTTTTTTTCTTGGTCATGCAGCTGCAGACTGCAGAAATAAAGTCACAGGACAAGTTTTTCTATGACAGGTTCATTTAAAGTCAGTATTATCAAAAATGACTATTCTGGACCTTTTCTTCTACGGTTATGTCCAGGCGTTCTACGTGTTATCAAAATACATCCAAACTGTGTCAAAATGGAGAGGCCAACTTCAAAAGGCTGTAACTCCTGTTACAGCGATCTGGCCTGTAACTCAGGCCAGATCGGCCTGAGCAACGTGCAAGAAATCAGAACGAGGAGGGAGTTTAGGAAATGAGCTATGGTGGATAACATTGGCTCTGGAGAAACTGCAGATCAATGCAGTTTGTCAATAGCAGTGCCAATCAAAGGAGGAGGGCCTAGACAACCATTTTGAAAGCAGAGTCTTTAAAAAAGAAGCCTTAAGGGCAAACTACAACACTTAGAAGTCATAAATATGTTCCTTTGAGGCACCGGTTTCTCCATGACAGTTATTAGTAGTAGGTCACGCTTACTCTTTATTTGTTGACTCTGCATTGAACAAAACTCAACCATGTTTTCACTAAAACACCTTTAGAAGAGTTTAAATCTTATCGGGTGGAGTTTAGGTTTTCTTTAAAAGTAGGACACAAAGAGTAATTTGTTTTTTATCTGACAAACTGTGTTCTTCTACTTGCTCACCACAGTTTATTAATACACTCTGGTCCCTGACCATGCCATGAATATCTAAATACATTTTCTCTTTTTGAAGGCAAAGTTCAGTTCTACCATGAAGTCACTAATTCTGGCCTGATACAGTCAGCATCAGCTTTACTGGCCCAGGTTTGTGCGATCAAAGAAGGAATTTAATGTGTTTGGAATGCTCACATCATACTAACATTAAATATGTTCTAGAGGAAATAAAATAGGGATAAAAGAGCTGTAGTACATCACAACTTATATCTAAAGAGTAGCTGACTACCCTGCCTGTAAGGTGTTATTTGTGTTCATCAGGGACAGCCTGGGAAGAAGAAACTGTTCCCTGAAGGTAAAAGTCTAAACAGTTTGTGACCAGGAGGTGTGAGGTCCTGCAGAGATGTTAGAGTAGCTGCCCTTCTCCTGAAGCTAGGCCTGGACTATCTAAGTCCTATAGATTTTCCTTAAATAGAGATAACTACTTTGTAACAAGTGACTAATACTCTACTTTCTATAAAAATATGACAAATTGTCAAATTACTTAATTTCTTATAAAGTAATGATTAGCTTTGTCAATCATTACTTTGTAAGTAACGTAAGTATGTATTTACCGAAAATAATTTACTTGTAATGCAGTTGACATTAGCTCCTTTCACTAAATACTTCAAACTGGGACATCTGCTAGTTTTTGTGTGATTTCTGAAATATGTCTGCGGTGTGCTGAAGTCTTTCTGCAGCTTTACTCCTCTGAAACCCAAGGGGAGAGAGGATAACATCAAAACTGTTGACTTATTAAGGGTCAGCTGACTTTTTACAAAAAAGGGTGGAATGAAGCCATGCCAGACAGACTGTTTGACCGTCTGGCTGCTGGATCTAAGGCCAAAACACAACCAGGATCACTTTGTAATAATGTGCCAGAACTTGTCTTTAACACACAGTGGACGGGTCATGCTGAGTAGATTTTTACTGTCAAAGCTCCAACTTGTGATCGAAAAAATGTGTTCCTTGCACATATCTCATTAAACATCATGGCTTTAACTTTTCTTTCCACAGCTGATTATTGTGATTTATGGTTATGTTATGCCTTTATTCAATTACACTTATTAGACACTGATCTGCCTCTGAAGGTTACCTGGAGAGGAAAACATTAAAGACCTTACAAGAGATAGTTTTGTGCTGCAAAACCCAAATAAAGACACAGAAGAGGAAAAGCAACAGACTGAAATATTCATCCATCCATTTTCTGACTCGCTTATCCCTCATGGGGTCGCGAGGGGTTGCTGGTGCCATTCTGTCCAGACTGAAATATATTACAGTTCATACAAGTCATGAACAAGTTTATTACCTGTAGCTTAATGCCAACATTTATGACTCCCTATAGTTAGTTTGGAGTTTTTTCTCTGAAGTTTTCCTGGTCTTTTCACTGCCTCCTGTTTAGCTTGTAAACAAAGCTTAGTTCAGCTTTAGTCTACAGAGAGAAGTGAATAGTCCAAAGCCTTTTACTTCTTGGCCTTGTAAACAGCCTTTAACTCCATGTTTATTTAGGTAGTGCCATGTCGGTTGCTGATGTCTGTGCTGATGCAGATCAGTTTAATTGGATTTCTCTCAAATTCAAAGTCAACAGGTTTTCAGTAAATAGATACTTTCCACCTGATCCAGACGCAAATACCTGAAACAAACAAAAAAACAAAAAATAATAGAAGGGTTGATTTCTTCTTTATCGTCTGATGGCAACAAAAATGTCAACAGCGATTGATCTCAAAGCATCCGTCAACCCATCAATTACGTTTAGTGATCCTGAGTCAGTTTCCTGCTGCAAGTCTGTCTGTTTCAATAAGATGCCTGTCGTCATGGTGACTGCATCTCTGCATCCCCAGGGAGACGGCTGAGATGACTGGACCAATGAGACGGAAGAAAAATGATTGCTGCTGAACCATGCCAGGCACACAACACACACACACACACACACACACACACACACACACACACACACACACACACACACAACACACACAACCAGCCTCACACTGAGTTCAACGTCTGTTCAGTCATTTTCACTGCATGGATCAGAATCTGTTAGCAATCATTTCTCTCATCATGTCATCACGTGACCTCTGTTGGCCTCTACCTGCTGTCATGGCAACAGGTTATTTCCCCATGAGGTCTGTTAGAGGCTCCATCCCCCTCTTTTTTTGTCTGA